>NC_143419.1:6252500-6502500 GCF_059467195.1 Physcomitrium patens
AGTTACTGCAATATATACCCAGATGCTGACCATGGCTGGACTACCCGTTACGAACCCAACAATTTAGAGGCTCGCAACCGAGCAGAAACTGCGCACGGAGAGATTATATCGTGGTTCCAAACCCATCTTCACCGCAGCACTTCTGCTGACAGCCAATCTGAAAACACTTAATCACTGCAGTTTGAACACACACAAATATATTTATATAAATATATATATATATATATATATGTAGATTGTTTCGTAGTGTCTTGACGTTGTATCACATTTAATAGCACCTTAAATTTATATACCTTGCCTACTTTGAGGTCAATACACGCAATGCTTTCGGCCAGAAAACTGTGCAATACTCGTACACATATATATATATATATATATATATATTGACTGATATATTTACCATACTCGTGAAGGAATAACTAGCTTCGTGAGCTTGAAAGACAGAAAGCTAATCTTTCATGGTGGACCCAGTTACACAAGTTTCACAGCCTGTTAGCCAAGGTTCATTTTGGTTCCATCGAAGAGTGAAAGCGTCGACTTTTACCATCGGAGTGAACCGAAGGTCCGTTCCTCTCAAAGAATGTTTATGTTTGCAGACCTGGGATCTGAACAGATTTTGGTTTAGATCGGTAATGCACCAGCCAGGGTGATGGGTTTTCCCCTGGTGCAGGTGGACTCTGATGCAGTTAACAACAGATATGAATGGTGCGACATTCGCAATCCTTGCAGTAATAAAACACGCAGAAATACAGCTTTCCTTTCATTTCTGGCCCCTTTCTTCTTCAAGACCTCGGGGGTCTGATCAAAGCTTGTTTCATTCTATTATTCGTCTCATGACCGCTCAGAATGCGATTGGAATTCGTTTGGCAGTTGTCAAACTTGCTTCAAAGGAAACCATTAGAAACACACCACGCAACCAAAGATTAATTTGAACAGGAGAAAAAATAAATGAATAAATGAATCTCTTTATGTTCATGTCTTCAAAATAGTGGATTCTCAGATTGAATTCAAGGTTGATCTTAGCGTTATCGCCACCATCGCCACAGGTAACAAGAAGAGTAATATTATACAACCATGGAAAGACCTCACTAATTGTTCACACAAAAGCCATTCCAGCAAAAGCCATTGTCTTCCCAAAACAATTCCCACGACTGCTAACAACTCTACACAGACACTGACCATGAATCTACCATCAGCACACAAACACACACACACACACACACACACACGCATACATGGCCAGAGGGAGATTCCTTTACGTGAAGGAGTTCGTTGCAACGAGAATCTGTTCAACTGGGTTTCAGATCTGCTCACAACACATCTCACCGTTTCCAGATCGCCGAAGCAAACATTCTCACTGTTGAATTGGCCACATAGTTTGCCTCACCTAGAGCTACTGCTGCAATTGTTGTTGCCGATCTCTGCTGACGCTTCACTGTTTTTTTAACACCAAATGGCCAGAATTATGCATTGTGTGAACTAAAGTTGTCATATTCTTCTTATTCAAACTGTATATGTAAAGACTTGGTAGTGTTCTTCGTAAGAAAAAATTAAAACAAAACATGGGTTCATTATTACAAGACACAGAAAAATATATATAGAAAAAAAAATTATAAAATTTTACATGCTTTAATATCTATTCATTAGAATGGGTCTCTATTTATGTACCTTCTTTTTATGCTCTATAGCTTCTTAAAACTGAGAATTTAAAAACACCTGATCTATAACTTTGGCAACAGTTTTTTTTTAAAATAGTTGTAACTATTCTATAAATTTTGACTTTTTCTTCTCTTAAGGAAAAGTTATTTCCTTGACCATTTCATACATGTCATGTTCATCATATTTGTAATTATATTTTTTTCTTTTTTTCTTTTTCCTTTTTCAAATCCAATCAAGTTATTTGATGCTTGCTACTGAATGACTATAAAATTTTCAATAAATATTCTACAAAAGTAATATCAATATTTTTTAATGTAAATAATGGTATTTTTTAAAAATAAAATGTGAGCCTTTTTATTTTGCAATTATATATCTATTTGCAACTCTGTAATTAATATGTTACATCAGTTTGCAATAGTATAGTCATACCAACGTTCTGTAATACAAAACATTATTTGTATATTTTGTTAATGTATACAAGATGAATCTTCTGTTGAAGAAATAAATGTCACTCTGTAAAAAACAATTACATCCATGAGTTGCTGTTGAATCTCCTTTTAATAATAAATAAACAAGTTATCTGAAATTATATACATATATAATTAAAAATTAATGAACTTAAAATTCTGTTATACAAAAATGTTATAATTGTTTTTATAATTTAGCCATCCATGTCACAATATGATCAATTTGCTTGGAATAAGTCCAGCATCAGATTGGAAAGGCTTTCATTCGAACTGTCAAAGAGTCCATGAGGAGCCTTCACCCTTTGGCAATGTGGCATAAAATCTTCATGATAGAAACAAACATGAAGAAGGTTCACTAGCCCATCCAAGAGAAGTGTTATTTTCAAAAATGTTATACTTTATTACTTTGTTCCATTCCATTTGAAGCCATGTACATTACATTAAATCCATTTACAGCAAAAGGTACTAGCTTCCTTTTTATTTAACATTTTTTTACATTAAAAATTAATAAATGAAAATGAAACAAAACTAAAAAAAAAATACTTGTATCATGTATCTTCCCTCTTGACAAGCACTATTTTGGTTGAACCACCGTCTTCAACCCCTCTTCCCTTTTCTGTCACAAACCCAAAGATGATCCCCCCAATTCAAATCTTGACTTGAAAATGAAAACAACATAATTAATGAGCCTCTAAAGTCTATGAAACCTTGTCTTTAATGCATAGAATATCATAATCCGTACACCCAAACATATTCACTAATAAAAAATTGACCCCTAATCTCGATGTAAATTGACCATAATCTGCTGTTTATATGTATTTTATAATTTATTATATGAATAATAAATAATAAAATAAAACTGGGCTCATACTTTGATGATTGGGGAGTTGGGTAAGGGTGTTGACATGTAGAGAGAGACTTTCGAAGCAGTGCCACGTGGACGAGCGCTTTCACACTGAGGCTGGAGGTCAAATGGTGGCCCACAGGGAGAAAAAGAAAAAGAAATACGAGGATGGAATTGAGGGAAAGAAAAAAAGAATAAAAAGAATAAAATAAAAAGAACGAAGACGGCAGCAGAGCTGACGTGGATTAGCAGCATCTTCCCCTTCTGGGGTGTGTGTGATGACGTGGCACCGACCTTCTCCAGGAATCCACTGTGGATGAGAGAAAAAGAAAAAAGAAATCTTTCTCAGCCTCTCATTTTCTTAAGAGTGGCATTCCAATTCTCTTGTGAATTTGTCTCCAAATTTTCATATGAAAAAGTTTTCTAGCGGCAAATAAAAAATAATTATTACATTAAATAAAACAAGCATCTCCTTATATGTGAAAGATAATACTATTGAGCTTCGTCAAATGGGAATCATTCTTATTATACCATTCACCAACCAAGTGTAAAGCTTGGATTCCATTTTATGCGTTTTCTGTCTAATGGAATGGATTCTCTAGTTAGTTAAAACAAATGCATATCTTTATGGGCTAGAACACAGTTTCTTTTTAGATTTTTTAAAGACATAAATCATTCAGCTGATGGTTTTTGCATAGTGTACATGTACACATAAAATTATATTAAAACGATTTGTAATAGAATAAATGATCAGGTACGAATTAACCACGTTGATTTTTATTTTATTTCAAATGAATTTGATGGATGCGTGTACTAGGATTGAGAAGACGTACTTATAATTTCTTTTAATTTAACTTAAATCAAACTCTTACAAAAATAAAATCTGTGTTTGCTGAGATACCATAATTTTGATTATCTTCTGGTTGTTAGAAATATCTAAAAGATTCATTACTGTGTAATTTGATAAAATCTCAAATTTATGTGCAATTCCGCGTGCAATTAGAAGCAAATTAACTTTCCAAACCAAGAACTCACATAGTTCAATGAACTACTTTCCAACACCATTATATACAATAACTACATATGTTGACCTGATTTGATGCTGCACGGCTGCATTATTATTATAATTATTATTATAACAACCCAAGCCATTGTCAAACAAATCACAGGGACAAATAAGACAAGTTTAGATCCGCTAGACTTTAAAGTAAAAGAATATATGGTAAGTAAACTAGATGGGGAGGGGGGGGCACAAAATACGGTGTGATAGGCAGTGCAGTGCCCTACCAATAAGAACAACAAATAGAATAAAATAGAATAAAATAAAAAACAAACTAAAAAAGGAAACCAAATAGTCGCATGAATAATAAATGAAGCAATGGGCAATGAGCAAAAAGGGGTTAATCCGCTGTTGACACGTGGTAAGGAACGTGGGTTAGCCGGGCCGTGCGAGAGAGTGAAGGCGCGGGAGGGCTGGATCAGTTGACAAGTCCGAGACCAAACCCTAAATCAAGCTTTTCAGCGGCGATGGCGATGGCTGTGGTGAGGGGGGAGGCTACGCCGCGAGCCAGAACCTTCCCCTTAACGTAGTTTGACTTTGGGATTGTGCCGATTTTGCACCAAGTGGCGTAGCGTGTGGATGCCGGCACCATGTGCGGCGTCGCGTTAATGCAGCTGGAACAGACGCATTGGGATTTCCATGGCCTGCTTGCGGGCCCCAATGGGGTTTATTAGATAAATTTTGTTGCTGCTCGTGGGTTTGTGGGAGAGGTGGTTGAGTAAATGTGTGTGTGGTTCCGCGTTCTCGCGGTTTGACATTCCCTGCTACTGCGGGGGTGGGGGTGAGATGGTTTCTTCCTCGCGCGAGTCGCGAGAGGAGGCGGGGGTAGTGAGATGCAATGACTTTGGGGTTTGACCTTCGTCAGGGAGTAGTAGTAGTAGTACTATGTGAGGAGGCTCACACGACTTTGCTCCAAAAGTGGGGAAAAAAGTGTTGGGGCAGCTAGCAAGCAAATGTGAGGGGGCTCAGATGGCGAGGATTCGGATGTCCACGACGTGGGTGTATGCCATCGTGTTCGTGTTGTTGCTGCTGCTGCAGACGCCGCACAGTGCTGATGCTGCTTCTGCCCGACAGTTACGAGGTGGCTCAGGTAACTAACTGTCTGAGTGGGGCTTCATTATTGGATGTTATGCTTGCGGAGAGGGGGAGGGGGCTTTTTCGTCATGGTGGGAGAGAGCCCCGGGTTTGGTGATGTCGGCAGTGGTGGCTTTGGACTCGATACACTCTCACTTCGTGCTGGGTGCCGGTCGCTGTGCGTGAGATAGGAGAGCAGGTTGCTCTTGTTCTCCTTGGTGTGCCCAGTACTTTGGTTACCTCCAGCATCTCGTGCAATGCTTCGTCATCTTGGGGGTGTTTTGGTGAGATCTGGGATGGGATCGAGTTCCGTACGTGTTGATTGATGTAGAATCTGCTAATTTTTTCCACCTCGTCGACCCAGTATGTCAAGAGAGTGGAGTGGAGTTTTTCTATTGTTTTAAATGTAGTTTCGGTAGCCGGCATTAGCAGAGCTTCATCTTATTGTTTTCAAGGTTCGAAAAAGTCAGCGCAGGACATGTCCTCAGGTGTCTGCCATAACGTTGCTTCTGTGCTGAAGCCTTGTTTGAGAGTTCCTTGATCTCGTCATTTTGTCCGCATGTTAAGCAGAGGGGGTCCATGATTCTCGTTGAATTTCTATTTTCGGACTGCACCATCTTCAAGTTCACTCGAAAGCTCAGCGACGGCTGCAAGCTGGAGTTGGAGCACAGTTTAGATTCGAAGTTCTTTTTAATCTGATGAGATCACACTGACATCTTCCTATTTTTTGTTGAATGTTCAGGCAGTACCTTAGTCCAAGAGGCCTACAGACCTGACAGGCGTCTACTGAACTGGAGTGATGAACAAGCTGGCCATGATGTGGTATGTATTCTATGTACCGCCGCGTAAGAATTTTGGCTTGTAATGTTGGTCTTGTTACAAACAACATGGTTGCGCATAGACGTACTTCAATTCCCTTGATACACGTACAGAATTCCGAGTTGCAGCTACTAAAGTTTCCAGCTATTGAATTACAGGTGCCAACGCCCTCACAACCGGAGGATAATGATCAAATGTATAGACAAGGGGCTCGCTTTTTAATCGCTGAACTGCACGCAGACTACACTGAACCTGCAGCAAATCCTAGCGTCCCATACACTGGTGTACCATGAACAGTTACTTTATAAGTGGTTACAGGGTTCGGTCTCTCTGCGACGGCACGAAATAGACAACCGCAGTCAACATGTGGACTCGCTTTCGGTCGAGTGAAGCGAGTTACACATGACGACGATTGGCCCTTGGGCATGTGATTCTGTTGGATATCCTTTCAAGTGGACAAGTTTTGGGATATAAGTGACGACTCATCCATATGATGACGGAGAATCCTTCGACGGCTCATTGTCTTCCCATCTCGTGTTTCACTTCCGAAAGAAGTTTTCGAGTAATGAATAGTTTCTGTGATCAATTATTCGTCAACTGCATTTCTTTTGGTGGAGCTTGTGACACCTCTGCTTGTAACATGGCTCCCGCAATCTCTTGTTTGTGTTTCAAGAGCTTTTCTAGTGCGTACAGAGGTGAAGCAATCATCTCTACAGATGATGAGACAGATGAAAGAGGTGTACAGTTGAAGAGCATACGTATTTGTTGTGCAAAGGAGCCTGTACTGGCTCATAAAGGATTGAATTGTATGTTGACCGGCTTTCAAATGATGAACTGATTGGTCCAAAGCAGTGTGTGTAATATCTTATTGTTAAATTGCACACGGTGCAAAGATCTAGTATGAAATATTTTCAGTGACTTGCATATTGTGGGTTGGCAATTGCATCTCTAATTGGCATTAACATGATCTCTTGGAAGTGAGCTTTGACGAAGAGCCGTAGCTTTGTCGATTAAAAGAAAAAGCTGCAATTCTCGATAAGCTCATTGCCTGGTCAGTCCAAGTGCGCCATCTCGTTTTCAATTGGGTACCATGATTTGCACATTTTTGAAATGGATAGACCCCCTTGTTCGGGCGGTTTCCGCAACACGGTAGGCACTGCATGAAGGTCACCCACCTATGATATCGAGAAGAGAGTAGACACAACTGAGATAAGAAAACGGAAGGGAAAAGAGAGGTAGAATTTGGCAACAAGACTCAATTGCTACGCCTTCATTTCACGGTCTTAGATTAGGATACGGTGAAACCCTGAAGCCATTGCTTGAATATCGTAGAGATGGTGTGAATGGATTCCTAAACTTAGAAGGAACATCACAGACTCTCGCACGCTTCCTCTATCCTCCTATTTATACCCTCCTGAAGGATTCTTCAGCTCCAAGGACCTTGTGCAAGAATTGAAGGTTTTATTAGAGGCGTTCGAAGATAAGGATTCACATCTTTCCATCAGAAAAGTTGTTTCTGTCTTCACGCTTCTGCCATCGAATGGGAGGTCTCACGCTTGACCTCCGGCCCGGGGCGGGTCTGGGTGCTTTCAATCTCGGTAACAAATTTATTTATTTTGCTTTTCTAGAGCTTCTCGGTGACGAATTTCAGTTGGGTGTGGTGGGTTTTTTTGATGAGGAGTTGTGGCGATTTAAGTCGTATATGTTTTTGTGTAGATTACAATAAAAATTCTGAGATTTCCAGCGATTTGTGAGGGAGGATGGAGAGGATGGCTTTCCTGGTTAGGGTTGTTCTAGCATGCAAAGAATTTGAAGCATTGATGTTTGAAATGATTCAGGAATGCCGGTGTGTGAGGCCTTGGCGTACGTTCAGCAGCACAGGTCGTCGTTCGATGTTGTACAAGTGAAATATAACGATGAGGTAAGGTTTGTTGTCTTTGATGTCTTTCCTAAAGGAATGGAATTAAGTGTCCTACACATTTTGGGTCTACGAGGCTATCAAATTACTGATTTTGCATAATCCGCATACGCACTCGAGTAGGGTATTAGCGTTTTCATAGATTCAGTTGGGTTCTATATTCTAGGGTTTTTCGCATTAATCTCTTGCTAGTGGCCTGTGGCTGGTGTGATGCAATTTTTATACTTCTCTTACCGCGAAGTTGAAGCTTTGAAGTGGAGCATGAAGTCTGAAAAGTAGGTTGAGTAGTAGGATTATGGTTCTCTTGTGGCAACAGTCTGGCATCCTGTCTTGTTTTGCCAAACGTACACTCTAGAGTTCCGCATATCGGGGGGGGGGGGGGGTGTCATCTTACAAATTTTATGGTTGAAATATGAGCTGCATAGGGAGACAGTGAATTGTGAGGGTGTGCAGGAACCCTTGCAAATGGATCTAGTTCTCAACTTTCCTGAGCATGGTTTTCATCTGCGGTTTGAATCTCAGTCGCAGGTATCCATGCTTCCCTTGTTCACTTGTACATAAGGACATTCTTTAGATGTGGTGTAATGTAACATTTATTCGCGTTTGAAAGATATCTCCAGAATGTGAAAGAAGTTTTAGAATTCATAAGTTCCATCCTTCACGGTTGAAAAGGATAGTGCGTAATTGCACTCATTAAGGCATTTATATCATGCAAATCATCAACCCTTTTGTCGAATGGAAAGTTTGTAAGAAATTAAAATTTCGTTGATGATTCGCACGTTTTGTTCTGAGAAGATTATTAAGATGATCCTCTCAAATATGAAGAGGTATACTTATAGAGCACTAGTTCATTATTTTAAAAAAATCCGTGCTGTGGAAATCTGAATCTCTTTTTGCCTATTGGAATCTATCGAAAAGTATGTCATTACTGGCTGGTAGTGGTTAAATTTTTTCAGTAGTGGATTGAAATTCTTTCAACGAGGCATAGCTTTGTGTCTTTTTTGTTGTTCTATATGTCTATCTTACCAACACTTCTAGTTACTCGTGGGTAAGTCAGAAGTAGTCTGATAACCTTCTTGTTGCAGCGATTGAGATTGATAGAAGTGTACGACGTGCAACGCTTGCACATGCGCTACGCTACTTCGTCAATCGGGTGAGAGGATGAAGTTATTCACTATTTATTCTGTACTTATTATTAGTTTTGGTTTTTATTCCATTAATTATCGTGTATTGATCGATATTTCATTTTTCTTTTGATTTTTCAGGGGACCAAACATTACAGCCACGTTTGTAGCAGTTTATGCACTTTTTGGACCAACCTTTCCAGGTACATTCAACATGAAGCGGTGCGTTTACACATTATTTTACCCTGTAAGTAGTCTCTTGCACTTTCTATTTGTTAACGGTTTTTCCTTTTTTATTTAAATTTATCTTATATTGTATATGTTGGTTTGTGTGATATTTGAGGAAAATCATCTATAATTTCAGTAACAATTTCCACGGCTGGTAAGCACTTTGGTGGATAGATTTCATCATTACCATGCTTGCTAGCTGCAGGAATGCAGCGACTTATATTGCTAATGGATCTATTTATCTTACAGGGTCTATCATTCGCTTTCCCTATCCCAGTACAGTACACAGAGTGTTGTCAGCATCGAGAAGGTGAGTTTATGACTTAGAACTATTCTATTGTTCATGAATGTTTATTAGTGTTTACTGTTCTCTTACATGGATATGCACTCTGCAGCGGAGTTGCCGTTGGAATTTCCTGATGGGACTACTCCGGTTATGTCGCGTATATGCATATATGACAGCGCAGTCGGAGGTGGAGTTGGTGTTGGTGCTCCCCTTAAGATTGCTTTACCGCCTCAGCTTCCGGTTGGGAGCTTCTACATGGAAGAGGTCCATGCTAAAGTAAGTGATTTTGGTTGGTGATGCTGTATCTTTCATTTTAGCTTGTACGATATTCCGAGGTAGCGCAGGTTTTAGGGCATGCGAGGTGTTTGGTTTGAGTTAGATGTGACATTCTGTCCTGGAGTCTTAAGATGGGAATATAAAACCAAGCTACTGTATGATAGCGGTTTAGCAATCTCTTCTAACTAGGGTTTTGCATTTACTTGTGTAGTTGGCAGAGGAATTGTGGTTTACTGGTGGTGGCCAGCATCTTTTATTCGGTGCATCTCCACAGGTGGGTCGTCTAATATGCTTCTTCAGATCACCTTGTCAAATTGTAGAGGTGACATGGGTGTCGTTGTAGTGTTCCATGCAGAAATTGTGCCTGAATATGAATGTGTTTGGCAGGATGTGTGGGCAGAGTTAGGTCGGCCATGTGGTATTCACCAGAAACAGGTTAGTTCTTTATGCTCCCATTATTTCACCTTCTAATATTTACTATCTTTGTCTATCTTTGAAGCATGCTGCTGATATCATTATTTGGATTTTCCAGTCTGTCTTGAAATGTACTGTTTTTGGTGCATATTGAATGTTCGTCATTCTCATCACAGGTGTAATAACCGGAAGCGATAGTGTACATGAAGATAGAACAGCTCTAAATTACTTTTGTTACACATAATTTCTATAGATGCAACTACTTGTGTAAAGTAAGAGTTTTCCTCTTTTCTTTATTCGGTTGCTGGTTGCACATAAGTCGGAAAGATACTTACCATTCCTCGTGCTTCTTTTCCTGTACGACATTGTTAGGTTGACCCTATGGTGATCCATTCTGCCTCTGATCCAAAACCTCGCACTGCACTCTGTGGTGATTATTTTTATAATTATTTCACACGCGGCATTGATATCTTGTTCGATGGTCAGGTGCGTAATTAGTCTCTGCTTCATTCAAGCAATTAATACGCTTATCAATATGTTAGTGTATTAGTGTAGTATCTACTCTTTACTTATCTTCTAGATTTGGTGGAGGTCTACTTCCTGTTGATGTACAAATGGTCTTCCATACCTCGTTCACAGGCGATTTTGTAGCTCACTATGAGGTGGATTGGCAGACTCATCGCATCAAGAAGTTTGTACTTCATACCAATTTTCCAGGTCACACGGACTTCAACTGTTATATCAAATGCAACTTCATTATTTATGTTCCCCCAAGTAAGCCCGCTCAAGTTTCCAAAGTTTTGGTTTTCTAGCAGTGAGCACATAAAAATTGTTCCCAAGTCGAGTGTTATAATGGGTATACTTTGATTAATGCTTTCAATGCCTTGGTAGCAAATAAAATTGCACTTGATTCAATGCCGCCATGCTTTGTATATCTGTTTTAATTTGTATTATTCATGATCGTCTCTATGATGTGGTCAATTGCAGGTGATGGTGGTGAGGAACTTGACAAAGCTGCTTACGCTGATGGAAATCAAAGGCGTATCACTGCCAACACCAAATGGAGTGAAGTGCAGGTACTGTTGCAATTTTTTTCAGTTACCACGTAAGCGCTGAGCTATGTGTGCTTATCACAGGACAAAAATGTTTTTGACAATATACGCACAGAAGTTGCAAGATTGTATTGTTACAGAATTACAAATATTATACCCGGTTGATGTTATAGGGCCTACTAGGCGATGGTGGTCGTGCTGCAATTCAAACGCAAGGCTCTGTTAGCAATCCATTCGGTCCAACGTTTGTGTATGGCTATCGCAACATCGCTCTGGAGGTAATTACCGTCATTGTGCTGAATGCTTCTATTAGCAATCTCTTCATTCTTTGTTGTGTGAACAGTTGAGTTTCGAAATTATATTCTGTTCTTCGAAATGTGAATTTCGTTTGTTTCTGACGTTGGTAATGAAATACTTCATTATACAGCTAGACAGTGATTTGTTTTTGACTTTTGAATCTTTCTGAAATCAAATAGCCTGACTTCACAGGTAATGAAGAATGGGCATATTGCAACTGTGACTCTCTTCCAGAGCACCATGTAAAGTCGTACAACACTACAGGACATTGCTTTAGTCGTGCTCATTGCCCGTGAATGTCGGTGTCACATTGTGGTAACTGTTGTCTGTGAATATTGTAAATGAAATGTGAAGATAGTTTGTTTCTAGTATGTAGTTCGTATTATTGGTTAAAAGAGTGAATTTTGTCACTCAAGCGAGAATTTACTATCAATTTCGCTGGGAGGAAAAAGTCTTCCATAGTGATTCTGTAAGTCTGTTGGAGGTTGGAGCTTAGAAACTTCCAGAGCCTGTGTTACAGAAGAATTCAGATTCTAGATGAAAGGAGGACCAGTGCAAAGGCCGTGTATATGCGTACATCTGTTCATGCAGTCTTTGGTTTCATTCTTATTGCAGGATATGGTTCTCTACAAGTTGCTTTCATTTCTATGTCAATAATATTGTATCATCCGTCCCAGTATCTTCTGCAATAGACATTCTATGCAACTCAAGCTTAAGTACAAACTTCTATTTTGGCACGCGCAGAATTTTAAAATCACTAACGTATGTTGGTTCGTTTTCTTTTTCTTTAAAAAATTGGTTGTCATTTTCTCACGAACCAAGTCATCGCAAACTAATTACATTATAGTAAGGTTCAAGTGAGGAAGAGGATGACCTTGAAGGTGGTGGCTTACGGAGAAGCTGTGGAAAGAGTGGAGGGTCTCTAGGTGATGGATGGTGCGGAAGTAATCATAGAAGTGGATGTCCAAGGGGTAGAATACGTCCAGCCACCGCAGCCATCCAACATACTTGCTTGCGGCAGATTTCCAGGCAGCTTCATGTTGACCTCAATGGTGGTTTTTTTTCCACATCTACCCATCCAAGGTCTTGTAATTGAGGTACGAAAGGTTAGAGAAATATGACAACTCTTCTGCTGGTGCCTTTGTCTCCCTTAATACTCTGTGAACTGCAGGTTGTTAAATTCAATAACCTGCAGATAATCGTCACCTTGCAATCCAGGAGTTCTTCAATCGTGAGCCTTGATGCGCCCGTCATCTCTTATGCGTTGCAATGCAAGGATGCCTCTCCCAGAGTCAAAATAGAGTCATGCTACTTGTCATGAAATTTGAAACACTTGTTTGTTTCCTAGTCAATCTTTTTTTATTATTTTTAAATTTCATCTGCGAGGGTTTTTATCAGCAGCCTTTTGTTCTTGTGCACGAAGACGTGCACTGCGCCTTCAGGAGACATCTTGCATAATCTGGTTAACGGGCGCATTTCAAGAATGCAATTGGTGACAACATGATGAGCCAAGTTGCCGTCAAGTAATGTACCCCGAGCATGATGGCCGTGGAAGAATAATGTTCGGAATATTACATTTCAATTGGAAATCCGTCCATCTTAACGACTACATTTTTTTTGATGGTGTTCACAGGCACAAACTGCTCATCCTGTGCTCATACTGTTCTACTGTCTCTTCACATCTGCACCGCCTATTCTTGTCATGGCGGTGTTTGCAATAGTCTACACTGAGGAAGGGGTTCTCATGATCTCCCAAATGGCCGGCTTCAAGGAGAGACCTCGTTCGTAGAAAACGATGAACTTGAAGATGGTGGTATAAAGCGAAACTGTGGAAGGGGAGGAAGGTTGAGGAAGCCCTTCGATTTGTTGAAAAAGAGTTTTTCTTAAGCGACAGAGCCTCCTCGTGCAAGGAATTCTACAAATTGCACATTGGGAACGAACTTAAGTTTCATATCATTTACAATTTCAACAAAAAGTAATAATTAGATTGCGAAACCGTCTATCAGAGACAGCCAGCAGACCAAAAGGGATGTCCAGTGTTGTGCAACTTTAGATGCTACTCGATAACAGAAACAGAGTAGCATCCTACCCTTTTATCATTACCTGTACAGTTGTGCCATTTGATTTCATAAGGATTCAGTGGTCATTGAACAATTCATAGTGCAGGGGCATTGAACTATTTCATATCAAACTAACATTTCCTTGGCACTATATAGCTCACAAACTCCAACTTTTAGACCTTCCAATCAATCTAGGAACAAATGTTGTGCTTCCCTTGCATCTCTGTACCACATTCAAAACTGAGCATGCACTTTTTTGAACCTGTTGGGATCTCTTGCATCCATGTTCCTCATCTTGATTGCAGTTCATGTCTCAACAGTCCAATCTCAGACGATGCCCTTCAAATTGAGCAGCAGAAAAATCATGGTGAACAGGAATTAGTTCATCCTCCTGTTCACAATGTGCCAGCAATATTTTGAGCATGGGAATGATGTGAGCCGCAAGTCCTCGAAATGTTTCTGCAGTAGAACTGATAGATGTCAATTGATTGGGTATTCAAACAAAAGACTATAAACCACCGAGTATAATTCAAAAATATTGTTCATTTCAGCCACTGTTATCCTTAATTCTTCAAGCCGCCTGGACTCAAGCAATCGACTAACTTATTAACGAGTCGCGATAACAATCTGTTTGGTACTGATTCACTACGATTCCCCACGGCAGTGTCCGTAAGCATTAAGAAAACAATGAAAACTGCGGACAGATCATGAGCCCATCGTATATGTCCTGAAATTAAAATTATCTCCCCTCATGAGAAAAATTGACTTGCCCTCTGTACAAAAGATCCATGTGACAATATTACATATAATCTGTCATTGAAGCACAACGCTTCAGAAACAAGGGCTAACATGTCGCTTCCAATGACATTTTAAAATAAACTTCACCATGTAAATAAAAATACCAACTGATTATGCGAAGCTATAGAGAAAGGATAAGATAAGAGACTAACTTTTTCGACATACCTTAGCAACGTTCAAATATTTTGTAGAGATTCTCAAGGCACGCTAACTGTACTCAAAAGAAAAAGAAAAAGAAAAAGAAAAATTAAGTTAACTTGCTACAAATTAATGAACATTCAGCATGCTATGGCAGAAAAGTGAAATAATGCACAATATGCAGAAGATATGCTGCAGAAGTAAATGTGAAGTCAAGCATGATCCTCCCGGCAGAACCACACCTGAACAGCAGTACCATCATTGGCCATATGCATTGGAGGCTTTAGAAAAAGCTTCATCGCTGGAAACAACACGTGCTGGATAGACCACTCTCTGTGCGCCCAAGCAGTTTCAGCCTCGGCTCGCATATCAATGTCAGAGCCTCCAGCTTGTTCTTCTGATCCCTCTATCAAGACACACTTGCTATTAGAATAGAAGGGAACCACTATTCCAAAGAACAAAATCAAATAATTAACATGACGTCATAAGGTATCATGAGACTGGCTTTAAAAACGACTCACAAGTAGACAGGGGATCTTACCATCAGTTGCGGCCTGCTTGGATTTGCTAACACAATAGGTTTGAGAATGCTCATTTTCGTTCGGGTTTGGCAAAAAAGGTGGATGCATCGCATAAAAGTCGGCCATGGCAGCCGCAAGGGTTTCAAAACACTCCTTCTCAGATTCCCAGTCAACCTGATTGACAAGAGGAGGAAAAGCATGAGACTAGATAAGCCAACATGCAAAGAATAAACTCATTGAACCATGAGGACTGATTGTGAATAACATTAGAGTGCTATACTTGGCACTCCGGTAAAGGACTTGAGCATCTAAAGATACTAGACAACTTCAGTATTCTACTCAAGAGAAGAAAACTTATGATTGATTCATACGCCATCTGTCAGGGCCTGAAATGCTTCTTTTTTTCTTTTCTTTTCTTTTCTTTTCTTTTCTTTTTTATTTCGTGTAAAAGAAAAGAAAAAACAAAGGAGTCATTTGGGCACAGTTTTTACATTGTTGCCAAGATTCAAAACAAAACTCGGTAGCCGATCCATATCTGGAGTGTACTGATCTAAAACCACAGGTAATGTGCAGAGATTTCCCGACTCATCGATCTCTATAGAGAAGTATTCTTTGAGCATTTCTGCTTTGCACATCAGCAATTCCACATTTAACTGCGCGCAACAACAACACACAAAATACTGATATTGAGCAAGCCGTTTAGATATTTGAAGACTGAGCCGGCGAAAACACCATTCTAGCCAATACTCAGTTTAAACAACCTCCCCCAAATAGGAGTATCAATATTTCATCTATGCAGGTGTTGCACAACTCAGCAAGTAGTTTCGGCAAAGTGACTTTAATTCTCATTTCTTCCTATAGTCAGAGAACTTTGTAATAGTACATAAAGCGCCAAGATAAACAAAAAACTACATTGCACAAGAGACTACCATAGCGTTTACCTGAGCAATCTGACCCTTTGGCCCATCAGACTCACACCACCGTCCCATGCGCTCTTCTTCATCCAGCGCTATCATAAGAAGTTCCATTAAAGGAGCGGAGGTGCTCAGATGCATGACATTGAAATGTGCAAAACGTCGAAGGACTTGCTGGTAAATCAGCTCCTTACTAAAAAATCAAACGACAAGTAAAACAAAATTGATGAATAACTTATCACATTCAACATGAAATCCTCAATAGATCAAGCTGCCCATGCAACCTGTGATTCTTGAAGGTAGAAAAACTACCAAAACCATCACCTCTAACAAACTCGTGGCGTTCGACAAAAGGAGCAACAAAATGCTGATTCTAAAGAGCATTCATGAGATACCCACCTACACTGGGAATGTAGTAAGGGGAGGGTCATATTTGTATTTATGAACGACGACTTTCAAACTATCCCAACTCAACACCTCCCGTACTGCAGCACATGGTAAATAAAAATCTGAAAATCATCACTGCAACACTCACTGTGAAGGATGTTGAGATAAAAGGTAAGAGATTTCAAACCTGAGATTGACAACATTCAGTACATACAGCCGGGTCTTACACTGTGCTAAAGCTAACACATCATCCGCCATGCCTATGTAAATACACTGCTTGATGATCTCTAACATTCCTGCAAACAGCACTTACACATGTCTGCGTAAGCATTATCGAAACGAAACCACCACACTATGATACTGACGTTCCCCGCTTAAGACGAGGAAATAAAAATGCATCATGAACCTGAATGAGTCTGACGATCAATGGCAGCGAGCAGCTCCTGGACACTAGTAAGGTCAGCACTCTCTTTAGGGTTTCGGCGCTGTCTGACTGTACGCCTGCAAGCAGAAATCGTCCTCGGTAAGTCATAAGGCTGACGCAGGAAGCAGCATGAGTAAGGAAATTTACTGTCAATGTTTGGGGGTTTGAAGCCTCTCCCAGAGGCAAATAATTGTCACTATAGATTTCACGACATCTAGAATACCTGGTTTTCGCCAGGTCATTTTCCATCTGTGAGGGTTCATCGGTAACGCTTCTTTTCTTGTGCATGAAGGCGTGCAGTCTGCCCTGTGGGTTCAAGGAGTCTACTCGCACCTTCTTGTTAACAGGAGCTTTTTGAGGGGTAATCACTGCACAAGATAAGCAATATTGCCGTCAAGCGTTCCACCTTAAGTATAACCTCCGTGCAAGTAGTATCCTCAGACCGAATATCCACCAACATGGAGAGACATCTCACGACAACAGCGCCTCTAACTGATATTTTTGTACGTTCATATCTAGATGCAGCTGCCCTAACATTTAGCCGAGTCTACTTATCACCTGGTGGTGATGGAGAAGGGCTGCTTTCTTCCCTTGGAATAATCGCTATGGATGCTCCTGGAAGTAACGTCTGGGGGTCACAACATTGCCACATGGAATAACAAATTTTAATGTTGCTTTTAATAAACAAGCTCGGTAGCAAGTCGACAGGGAACAAATTCCACGTCATGCTCAACGTATACAAGAGACTACATCACTGACTGTATCTGCAAATACACTCATGACTGACATTTACAATGCTCACACGAAATTATCAATCATCACATACACAACGTAATAAGAAATGTCCTATCCGTTCTATCTGCACCAAGAGGAAGTTATCAAATACCTGTGTAGAAAACGTCCGACTGTTGTTCGATTCCAACAGCTTGGCCTCCACGGCTTGTTGTATGGTATCAACTAAGCTTTCTTGGTTCAAAAAGCTCACCTGCAAAAAAATTCCCAAGAGAATAATTCACTCTTTGGCAGTCAATTGTAATCACATATTTTCCTATCACTGCCTGCAAGTAAAAACAACCTGATACGTGAAGTTCCATAACATAGAGCTTGATTTTGCAGACCCTAGATGTTGAGTCGACAATCACATCCTGTGAAAACTTACATACAGTAATGCAATATACAGGATTTGAATTCAGCTACACACACTTAACGTACAAATGGAAGAGGAACTACTCAATTACCTCACGCTTGGTTGGATGCACATTGACATCAACATGTTCGGGAGGTAAATGTATAGACATGTAGATAAAGGGCTTTGAAGCCTTCGGCAAGATCGTTGCATATACTAACTCAATAGCTTTCCTCAATGCGGTACACTCTACCAGTCGATCTGCAGACATGCATCGGTTGGATTTGTGAGCACCTCTCTTTCTAGTATACACTCACTTGACTGTTAAGGTGTAGCCTTTCATATATGATAGGGAACAGCAGAGTGGACAATTGCAAACATCGTAGTCAAGAACATTTTAGGCATCTTATAGTAGATTAAAGCAGCATCAAATAACTAGGAAACAAAATCAAATCCTGAATCTGTGGTACTCCACAACATCAGGTGCCGCTTCAGTTGAGGATTTCACATACCGTTAATAAACAAAACCATACTTGACCGCTTTGAGCTATAGTTAGCACTGGAAATTAGACCATCCATCTGGAAAGTGGAGCCTTGTGGACTGTCATCTGATGCTGAAATTGCAATAAGCTCCCGTGCTACTCCAGGCCCATAAACAGCCCTGATAGTATCTGTTCGTGAGGATGATCCCACCGTATGTACGTCTGCTCGACTGTCGCCATGCTGGATAAAGCGAGGAAAATTTTAGTCATAAACACTGCACCACGAAAGCTATAACTAACTTCGGATTCATTACTACGCACTTGCATTAAGTGAACAACATTCTACTGTATTTCATAAAATTAACCTGTTAAAGAAGCCACATCATCGATGAGTCGCTCATGACTAGCACGCGATAACTCATACCTTTTTACACGAGAAGCTGATACCAATTTTGTGGATCGCATATCGGCTCACCACGTCTAGTATGCGACCATATTCTTCATTGGGGTTCTTGAAAGCCTTCCTCCGAGCAGCCACATTGTAGAATAGATTCTCTACCTGAACAAAACTTCAGCTACCCAATCAAGGAACACAAGGATAACGTACACAAGCACACACTTCTCTCAATGATTGAACCAACTCATCATAGACAGCACACGCAAACGCAATTGCAATTTATTGCAACTTTGTCGGAGCCTGCACCGTGATTTGTGTTCCTTTCACGGCTGCACACGGACGAGCTTCTGCTTGCATCTGCCCATCCTTATACGTTGCCCTGCCAGCATCCAGGTTTTGAAGCCAGAGCATACACCCACACTCAGCAACGAACACTTGAGGAACTTGGCAATCACAGGAAAAAGCTTATCTGGCCGACCTAAATCATCACAGGAAAAAAGCTTATCTCCTGTAATGAACAGCTATCACTCCCAACATGAATCCAATGGCTGAGGTATGTAAAAAAAACATGGGAAATACTTGTGCTTACTTGTATCCGTGCGCTTGGCCTTCCGTCATGGTGATGACACTAAGGTGAGCCACAAATGTGATGCTGGCCAATGCTTCACCTCTAAAACCTAGAGTACTAATGACTTCCAGATCCTCGAACACTTGCAATTTCGATGTTGCGTGCCGCTCACAAAGAAGAGGCAAGTCTTCATACTGAAAGTAAACGAAACAAGTCATTATACACACACAAGCTTTGTGACTATCTATTGCCAAACGTGAAATCCTATTGTAGAAGTCCTCTCCAGTTATTGATGTAAAGTTCACTAAATCATTCAAGACATTCCCGAAGCGCCAAGACTAGAAATTCGAGAATATCAAAACGATATGATATCATCAAATATAACACCTACACAATATATGCTATGTTTATGCTATCAGCAATAAAATTGCAAGGCTTGCTAATGCCAAATTCCAATGAGGATTTTTCGAGTGATGCCATTTCCTTATCATCTCTCAGCCTTAGCCACCTATTGCAGTCTCAAAAGTTGCAACGAATCCGTCGGGCTGCCAACTTTTTTTCCAACGCAAGTCTTCAAATCCCTCGTCCTCTCAAATGTAGCCAATTCAAAATCCTCACACGAACTTGACTATCGTTAATTTCAGCAAGATACCCGAATGCCATGGCCGTTGTCAACAATTTGAATGAGCTTGAGGCCCCCGTCCTTGATGGTGATGCCGATGCTAGTCGCACCCGCATCCAAACTATTCTCCAGAAGCTCTTTCAATGCAGACGCGGGTCTCTGAATGACCTCCCCTGCTGCAATCCTGTTTACCACGGCCTCTTCAAGCCGCTTGATCGGCGCCGGAGCTGCCACTCCTCCCGCATCGCCCATGGCCGAGACCTAAAATACTCTCCTCTCTACTCCATTAAAGCTCTCACGAAGAAATGAAGGGTGGAGAGGGACGCAACGCAACGAAACCGAAAAGGGAAACCCGTCAGGAATCCCTTCGAACACATAAAGCAGTGAACATCACAGTTCCAGCACACCCGCCCGTGCTCCTACTCCGATGTCATCACCTCCAGGGCAGAAATCAATGCTCTGATTCCATCAAACTGCTCCCATTAACAACAACCGAAGTGTTCATCGTCTCCTGTTAAAGCAGAATCCCCACAATTCGAGATGCATTGTGAATTCGAGCTCCACCTCAAAGCTTCGATTCCCAAACTACAATAGCATGGGGAGGACGATTTGGCAAGAGACCCCAAAGGCGGTGATGACCCATCGAACTTATTCCCTACATCCACTTATTCATCCATTCAGTCAGATTGTGCTGCCCAAACTCCTATGCACTACCTTTTCTTCAAATACACAATAATTTTTAAATAAAAGGTATAAATATATGAATATATATATATATATATATATAAGTAGATTTAAAGATTTTACTTGATTCATAGTCAAATTTTACATGATATATTGTAGTAGAAATTTTAATTTCATTTTTAAATTATGCATGAGATTTTTATATTTTAAATAATAATATTACATCAACTATTCATATTTTAAAAATAGTCAAATAAATAAAAATAAATTATGATGAAATTTTATATTTTTTAGGTTTTTAATTTTAAAATATTATTTAATTTTAGATATCAGTGTTTGATATATATATATATATATATATATAGCATTCCTAATGCCACAATAGTTTTTGCTATTGCCACCATAATTTTCTATCTACCACATATCATTGTAGTTTTTGCTATTGCAACTTCAATTATTTTTTTATAAAATTAAATTTACTATTTGAATCAAAAAACATATTATAAATATCAATAAAAAAATTGATTGGAATAAAAAAGATAAAAATCAAAATTAAAGAAGTATGTTAAGTGGGTGGCAAGATGAGGTAGAAGTAGCAAAAAATTTGGTGGCATATAGGGATGGTAAATTTTGGCAATAGTAGAAAATGTTTTGGTGACATTAGCAATAAATATATATATATATATATATATATATATATATATATATATATATATATATACATAAGCTCTATTATATAAGAATGCATTATATATTACATAGCTATCATTATAATTGTATAAGCATTTGTCATATATTACTAATAACAACTGTATACATAATGCTTATATATCTATGATAATATTTTAGTTTGAGAACTATGTGTGATTTTTCAAAGCACAATCTTTAATTAAAATAATATAATTTTTATAATAGAACAAGAGATACAATATAATTTAAATGTGATTAGTTGTAAAGTAATAAGTAATTCAATAAATATAACTTGATTGTTATTTTTTATAAATGAGAAATTAAATCTCTATATTTATTTTAACATCAAAGAAATTATACTTCTTTAAAAATTCAAAGTATATTTGATAATATAAAAAATATAAAAAAATAATTTTGATTAATATTTTTAATTAAATTATTAAAATTTTAATTTTAAGCATACAAAAATATTATAAAAATAATATTTTATTTAAATAAAATACTTTATAAATTAATAATAATTATTTATGTTAAAATTTATAAATAAATATAATATATTTAAATAATTAAAATCACAACAATAAATATCAAACATATAAATTACAAGCATATATAAATGTTATATTAAAATATCAAATTACTTAGTATAGTATTAAGTATTTTTTATTATGCTTATAAAAAAGTGTAAAGTTAAATTTTAAGTTTAATTAAACTCAGAAGTGATATTTAATTATTTAAAGTTTTAATTTATTATGTAATTGTTTTTTTAAAAGTAACGTAAATAGTAGATTAAATAGTAAGGATAAGTTTATAAAAGTACTATTAATTTTAAATTATTTATCTTAACACAGAAAAATATTTATTATAATAAATTATTACATATTTAGGAAAAATATTACTATTTATATTTTTCTTACCATTATTATTTTCTTGATATAATTAGAATCTTTCTAAATAATCATGGCAAAAAATATGTCAGCTATTTTTAAAAGCACTATCACTATTATAGTTAATATCTTTATTTTGAATTTCAAAGATTATAGCCTATATGATTAGGTTTAAAATGATTAATTATAATAAGAAGGAAAAAAAGATATGTCTTATTGTAGAGATTAGATACTATAGTAGTCACCTTCTCTCAACACTCATTCTTTGCATAATAAGATGATAACATGAATTTTTATTGCACATGCTCTTTGATGGGTTTTTTTATTTATTTTTTATTTTTCATTGTCTTTGTTCCTTCATGCACCAATAAAGCATAAGTGCAAATACATCAAGAATTATTGCTACATTCTTTCTTTATGGTATGCAATTGTGTAATATCTT
This sequence comes from Physcomitrium patens, assembly GCF_059467195.1. NCBI lineage: Eukaryota > Viridiplantae > Streptophyta > Bryopsida > Funariales > Funariaceae > Physcomitrium > Physcomitrium patens. The sequence goes on from NC_143419.1 coordinate 6,275,159, forward strand.
CTTTTGTTATTAAGTTATGGTAGTGTCAAGACTTTGACCTTATTGTTGCTTATGGAGAATATTATACATATATTTTTCTTATTATGTTATTTTGGATTTTTAAATACTATTGTCCATCAAAATTAATATATAACCTACTATTATATTGAATCTTCTTATAGGTAATCACATAATCAAAAATAATACATTGCTATAACTACAAGGCCTTAATAATTGACCTTGATTACCAAGATTGCAATAAGGTGGCAAAGCCTCAATTTGTAAGCATTTAGTTCCTTAAAAGACATTAAACTAGGCATATAATACTACAACAACAACAACAATAACAAAAAGCTTCGCAAATCATTGTTGACTTGCAATTTGAGTCCATTCTTGAATCCCTATAATTTTTCATAGTCTCAAATAGCCACCATAGTCTTTGCTACAAAGACCATTGCAAATACAAAAATTAAGGTTGTTACTATTGTAATCTTTTATTAAATTTTGGTATTGAAACGTTGTCAATTATGTCCACTAGTAAGTACAAGAAAATGAAATTAATGATTTTCAAAGTAGAGCTTCAAATAGTAGAATTGACGCCAATGTCATAACAACAACATCAACTTGGTGGAACTCAACTATTGCAAGAACTTGAGGAAGGTGTGTAAAGCAAGAAGAGAGTCTTTAAAGAAAATATAATTGATCTTACAAAATTGGAAGGTTGGACTAAGGTGTAAAAGAAAAAATAGTAGAAGGTAGTTGGTGCCTATAGTAATAGAGGAATACTTTGAATATAAAAAATTAGATGATGGTAGAAAAGCCTTTTTTAAGAGTTAAGGTTAAGATGTGTTAAAGCAAAGAAGCTTATGGTTTTAGACTTCATTATGTAGTAAAGACATTGAAGTATGAAGCATCCATTAATTAGTTATATATGTGCATTGTTAGAAAGATGTAATTCTTTTAGATAGCTTTTGAATACTTGCAACCAATAAATTAATCTCAATAAAGATACTTCATGTCTTATTTTTTTTAATTATAACTAATGTAATGTTTTCTTTAACAACCTCCAACTTGACATTGTCATAGAAATATTGCCGCAATTTTAATCTTATAATTGTTGTGTATATTAAATTTTTGGATCTAAAGCATACACATTTAATACCAAAGATATATACATAAAATAGATTAAACTGCTGCATTTAATACTAGACATTAGATAAAAAACTTGAAATTTAATATACTATAATACAAAGAGTGACTTAGAAATCTAGAAATTTCAAACAAAATGTAAGTTTTTATGAACAAAATTTAAACTAATGGAACACTAAATTCCAATGTAAAAAGTAATTTGATTATGTGCATGGACATGGCAATTTTATTTGTAAAGACAAAGTAGGGCATTAATGTTATATATATATATATATATATATATATATATAATAAGGAAATGGAGTCAATTGAGGTGTTGATAAGCATGTTATTTTACAATTTAAATAACAATTTTAATTATTAACATACCAAGATATTATCATAAAAGCTATAGCTTTGAAGTATTATAATATCTCTATAAACAAACAACTTCTTTCTATGATTTTTTATGTTATTATTTAAATATTCATTTATTAATACTATATATATATATATATATATATATAATTTGGATATAAGACAAAGAAACAAAGAAGCCTTTTCATTGATCAAACATAAGAACAAGAAAATATAGGAATGAAGAAACATGAATGAAAGAGGAAATAGATGGATGGTAGTACTAGAAATTGCAATGTCCAACAACATAAGTTTTTGCTAGTATATATAAATGAATACTTGTGACAATTATATTGTAATTAACAAATAAAATAATGAACAAATGCCTAAATGAATGGCTTCATCACCTCCTCCTAATGGGAATCTACTAGGAAGTCTTTGGGCAAAAACAAGACATCACTTAATTGAGTGATAAGGCAATGAAGATTGCAAGTACTTTAATCATTCCACTACATTTTACTGTCCATTATTTCAACCCTTGAACATATCATGAACAGACAAACAAAGAGATTATTTCTTTTTTGTTGGCAACAAACAAACAGACGACGGACAAACCTATACATTATACTTTAATATATAAGATGCTTAGTATAGAAATTCCCCCATAACTTTGTGGAGCCATCTAGACTTCAATATAATATAATACAATGATACAGTTCCTCCTTGCCAAAATAGATGCATAAAACTTTTGGCTACGTGATCTATCCAAACGATCCTGCTAATAGTTTCCTCAACGATTGCAAGCACAGATACCTCGGCATCGACGTCGACCAACCACCTAATCCTCTCAAAGCTGGCTAAAGTAAAAGAGCCTGTGTACCAGTTAGAATCCCCACTTCATACCTTGGCAAATGAACTAGCGCTACAACGCAATCAGATATTAGTAACAAGAGAGTTGAGGTGCACACGGGATAGAGATCTAGATGGCGTAGGAATGTTACAAAGAGTTCCGTTGTTGATGGATTCTACAAACGTGACGCAGGCTTCCAAGGGCAGCCTCCCTCAAATGCCTGGTGGAGCACATCCTCCATCCGCTTCGCAAGTATTATCTGCAACACGGTGGAGTAACAAATGAGAATTGCCCAATAGTTCAATAGCCGAAAAGATGTATTCGAGCCTGTTGGAATGGATGCACTGACCTCCATGTTCTTGAGAATGGCGGCAGGAACCTCTTGTAGATCCTTGCGGTTGCGCTCCGGTAGAATGACGCGTCTGATTCCACACCGATGAGCAGCGAGGATCTTATCCTTAATGCCCCCAACTGGAAGCACGAGCCCCCTGAGGGTCATCTCCCCAGTCATGGCAGTGTCTGCTCTCACGTTGCGCTTGGCGAACAAGGAGACCAAAGCAGTGACGAGTGTCACCCCTGCTGATGGGCCGTCTTTGGGCACCGCACCAGCCGGGAAGTGGATGTGGATGTCGCGCTCCTTCATCAGGCTTCCTGCCTCTGCCACTGGTAGTTTCAGCTCTGCAGATCTCGCGCGAACCTGAACAATAGATGTAGTGATACGGGATTAGTCACGTATCAGTAGCATATGAGATGAATCGGAACCGTTAAGTGTCGGTGTGTTGAGAAGCTGGAAATACAAATTAGTTTGGCGTTGCTTACCCAAGTGAGTGCAATATGAGCTGATTCTTTGATAATATCTCCCAGCTGGCCAGTGAGGTGCAAGTCTCCCTTCCCTAACATTGCAGTGGATTCTACGAAGAGAACCTCGCCACCCACTTCAGTCCACACCAGTCCTACAGCAACGCCAGGCGTGGCAACTCTCTCTGCTGCTTCTCTGCCATCAAATTTTGGTGGCTGCACAGGACAAAGAAATTGCAAATTCCTTGCTCATTTCCATGAACTGTAATCTGCAGGCACTGAAGTTTCATGAATGGAAATGAGAAATTTAATTAACCATCTAGAAAATTCAATCAAGCATATCAACTTAGAAAAAATATCCAGTAGCTGCATTGGAAGCGAAAATTACAAGCACAGGAGGAGCACATAAACCCTACCCCAAGGACAGTATCCAACACCACTTCGTCAACAAGCAGAGGGTCTGGTTTAGTTGCCAAAGGAATAATCTCTTTTTCGCGGATACCCATAGCCTCCTCTTCCATGTCTGCTTCGGCAGCAGCGGCGCCGAGGCCCTGTGCTCCGTGATATATCATTTCTGTTTGCATCTCCCGCGAGAGTCGGACAGACTGCTCTTTCTCCGCCACTTTCACAGCTGCCGCGCGGGCCAATGCTGCCAAATGTCGTCCTAAGTTTCGAACTCCTGCCTCTCTGGTGTATCTTTGGATGATGAGCTCCACTGTTGCCTCTGGTATGGAAATGTGCTCGTTTGTGATACCATGTTGTTCAAGCACACGAGGTATGAGATGAAGCACTGCGATTCGAAGCTTTTCTTCACAAGTGTATCCGGGTAGCTCGATAATTTCCATACGATCTAATAGTGGAGCTGGCATTGACTGCATCCTATTCGCCGTTGCTAAGAAGACGACTTTCGACACATCGAAGGGGACATTCAAGTAGTGGTCATTGAAGGTCTTGTTCTGTTCGGGATCTAGGACCTCCAGTAGCGCAGAGGCGAGGTCGCCTCGCACATCCGTGCCCGTCTTATCGATTTCATCGAGCAGCATTACAGGATTGTTGACTCCCACCCTCTGGCATCGTCAATTGGAGGTGTCTATCAAATGTTGCCAGAGAAGGAACACGGAGTTTTGAAAGTGTCTCGAAAAGCTACGAAATAATAAAAACAAAAATAACAAAAAAAAAAAAAAAAAAAAAAAAAACAGAAGAGAGAATTGAACACCCTAGAAATTGTGGCAACATACTTTGATACCGTCAATAAGTCGGCCAGGCATGCTTCCAATGTAGGTGCGGCGATGGCCACGAATGTCAGCCTCGTCTTTCACACCGCCCAAGGAGATGCGAATGAAACGCCGGCCTAAAGCTCCAGCAATGGATGACGCCAGAGAGGTCTTGCCAACCCCTGGAGGTCCGACGAAACAAAGTACTGGCCCTCTGGCATCTGGCTTCAGCTGCATCCAACATCATGTGTATGATTCAGATACTACTGCAATCTAGCTCCAAACAAAATGAACAAAACCTGAAAGGTCCTCCCCAATCAAGCAACGTGAAGGGGGTTTTGAGGGGGAGACAACACCTTCCGAACAGCAAGATATTCAATGATACGTTTCTTCACTTTGCTCAAGCCGTAGTGCTCGCTGTCCAAGCGTACTTTGGCGGCCGCCAAATCAACTTCATGCTCCTCGCTAGCGATTTTCCACGGCAATTCAGCCAGTAGCTCCAAATATGTGCGAGAAGTTCCATAGCCGGGCTGCTGGGGCTGCATCTTCCGCAACCGTCTGCACAAAGCAATCTATCTGCTCAATTCGCATCCAATATTCCATACAGCAGCTGGATTAAGCGAACTCCTGCAAGATGAACTGTTGTGATCCGCGAGAATTCGTACGATCTGTGAGGTACACAATGAAATCCCAGTGCTGTGCATGCATCGACACTCTGAACATTTTGCTAACGTACTCATGCAGAGGATTTAAGGTAGAAATTGGCTTTCGTGGTGAGTTACGGCACCACCAACGTAAACCTGGAGGTTCTAACCAATTGGTAGCAGTTTCGTGTCACGAAGTTGGAAAACAAGCGGCATCATCTCGAGCCGGATACATGTAGTCTTGGTTTGCGAGAATCTTTGCAGCCCAGCCTCGGATTAATGAATTGAGCATCTCCTGAGGTAAGAGAACTGAATAGCAAACTCATCAGAATCGTATTCAAGCATTGATTGATTTTACACCTGAGCTCTCGTTGAGCGTGCTTCCAAACATTGGGGGGCATGGCTGCCTCTTGCATCTTTTTCTCCAAAGACACCACATCGTCTTCGTCATCGTCGTTCTCGCCCAGTTCGTTCTTGATTGCCCTAATCTGCCAACAATCATGTAACACCCACCATCGCCTTCATTTCCTTTTCGTCATTGGCCTATCACCAACATGCAGCCAAGCAAGGGTTCAATCTAGCCTCTACCTGCTGCTGCAGCAACTCCTGTCGTGTCTTTGACATCGGCCCATCACTCTTCGCGGACACTCCTGCCATACCCTCTCCTGCAATTCAACAACTTCCAAAACACGACATCAAAAGCAGCGATTGGCAGGAACACGAACAATCTCCCCGCCAAGACGAGACTGTAGTTATCGAAACCAAACTGCCTGATTCATTCCGCAAATTCAAATTCCGTTAGGAATCAAATCACAACCTCCTGCTTCTCCGTCGACACATTGACGAGAACCCCGGGAATGCAGCATCGAAATCGATGTGACGTAAAATGGCAGACCCAGGGTACACCGTCCCCCTCAGAAAGAACGAAGGTGGCTTTAGAAGCAGCAATATTGCAAAAACATTACTGGCTGAAGAAATATTCAATAAGCCCTATACCCTACAATTCCTCTTTCCCATCGTCTCCAGATATATTATGTTGCGTATACGCGCAAACACAAAAGTACTCCCGAACTCATGCAAATAATCTCTAGCCTTCTAGACTCTCGATCGCACAGTGAGCAATCGACCGTGCCTCAACTGTGTCGTGTCGCAGATGGAACTCAACACAGTCCCGATCATAGGGTCCATTTTCTTTAGAAGATACCGATTCACTGTTCACGCAACACTTTACTGAAAGAAAGGGATCTTTTCTCCTCAAAATTAGACCATCTCGGTTTTGACTTCATGCATGATCCACTTAGCAGATTTTCCCTGCTTCGTTTACAGAATGCCAGACGGTTATCAAAAACCCACAAATTGGACAGGGAACCTTATCCTTAAGCAGCGAGACATCACGTTACAGAGCGTGAAAACTTGCGCTACCTGAAGGAATAAATAAATAAACAAATCTTCGCCCAATTTCTTACCCTAAAAGCACGCCCAACCAGGACCCAGGGAGGCTCCCAAAGTTGAACGGAATCTCCTTACTGGGTCGAGGTGGGGTCTTTCCCGGAGATGGCGTTAGATGTAAGACAGAATTAATCGAGAGAAGAAAACGAGGCCTCTGGTTTCAATCCACAACAGCGTGTTTCTCGAGCCAGCTGAATCATCCGTGTTGCGAGGAGACAGCTGCAAGCAATGTGGGTTATGTCACAGAGGTGGAGGCGGATGTGCCCGCGGAATCAATGAACAACAAGGTTCACATTGTCATCGCGCCTCCGTCGTAGAGTTCACAATTCTCCTGCTTCCATGTTGCACTGACAAAGGCCCCCTTCCGTTAATCCACCGCAGCTCATCAGACCAAGCCAGCCTCTGCATCTGCACTGGCTAGCAACGGAGGAAGCTGAGATCATCATAAACATCGTCGTAAGGATGCTAAAATTTCCTCCCCGTTTTGTCGTGACGATGAATTCAGCGGAGAGCGTGGCCGAGGACGATTCCTTGTGTGTGATGAACATAGGATCTGAGATTCCAAGCCTGCAAGCCAAGGAGACGCCGTCCCTGCCGTCGCCGACAGACGGTGGACGAGGAACGGCGGGAGTGCGCGGCGCTTCAGGTTGGAGTTAGACGAGAGGAAGATGTGGTGTGGTATGTCTTCGGAGCAAATTTGTGGGCTAATTTTATTTATTTTTTATTTTTTAATTGTGATTGAATGGATTATTGATGTTCTTTGCAGAAATAGAGATTTTCAATTTCCATTTTTAATTTTTCTCACAACAATTTAGTTTTGTTATTATTATTTGTGAAATTGGAATAAGATTAGAAGTAATTTTGTATACTTTTATAAATAGTTTTGAGAACTTATGTCTTATTTTATTCTTTCTTTTTTGGCAAGTTATATTCTTTACTGGATTTTATGGTCACACGTGTGGATGTTAGATAATTAAAAAATTATAAATAAAATTTCTAAAAATAATCTATGTAAGCAGATAAAATGATCAAACAATAACTATTTAAAGACTTATGCCTAAAATAGATAAATTTATGTAGAAAAATGTTCATTCAAATCAAGATTTTTATTAAGTCCAAATTTTTTTGGCTTATCTACTTTTCTTAATAGTTTGGATAAGATGGGCTTGAGTAAAGACAATTCATCTCAAAATGAAATAGCAAGTATAATGAATACTATCAAATTAAGATTGCAATCCATATTGGTGATTTGTTTTAAATTCATAATCACATCTTTGGCAAGTCTCGCCCTTATTGCATGTACAATGGTTTCTCTTACATTTTCTATCTTCTAAAACTTTGAACCAAAAAATATTAAAAAAATATGTTTCATTTAAATATTACACTATAGATGATAAATTAAGTAGTGTTTTATCTACAAAGTATTAAGTTCCTAGAAATTTTTGGCAAAGAAAAGTTTTTAAATGGTGATTTAAGGAGTAATTTGAATCTTCCATGAAGGTAGATTTGGATTTATTAGATGTTAAGGATATATTCCTAATGATTTTGGAATCTACAATTCAAAAGTAAAATATAAAAAATGACTTATCTTAATAAAAATTTATCTTATCCATGTTTATTTTTTTTCATCATATAACTAAATAGAGTCAATGTTGGAAGTAACTTTTAGTGGAGCCTATAATTTGTTGTTCTACCATTGATACATACACTAAATATTTGTCAAAAATTGTATTTTGTTTTTCTTATAATCTTCTATTCATTAGTATTCATTAGTAGTTCTTATATTGGTAGTATATATTCGACTTCTTAATAATCTTTTAATATTTTATTAAAAAATTTATTTGCCTTAGCATCCTAAATTAAGCCATTTATCTCTTATTTTTGTAAAAAAACTTCTTCCGCAAATTCTTATAATTAATGGCCTTTTCTGTGAATTTCATAACATACTCAAAAAAAAATAATAAAATAAAATAAAAGTTGAAAGCATAATAATATCATAACTAAATCTTAATTTTATAAATATTAATCATAAAAAAATATTTTATTTCTACAGGTTTTCTAAGTATACTTAATTTTGTATACACTTGTAATCTATATATTTATATATGTTATTATTTTCTTATTTACAGTTTAACATGAAAAAAGTTGTAAAAATAATCTTTGATATAACATATTATCAACATATTGATTAATAAAATTTTACTTTTTAGAAGAAAAAAATATATTAAATATTATTTGCAATAATATAAAGTAGCCAAAATTGATTTTAAAAAAATAAAAAAATATTGTAGTTTACTACACATATTTTTTAAAAATAAAGGAAAATAATAATATAAAAAATAATATATACATTAATAGTAATTATGATTATATATATATATATATATATATATATATAGAGAGAGAGAGAGAGAGAGAGAGAGAGAGAGAGAGATAAAATATTACTATGCAACCATCAAAATATAAACCAAAATTTAAATCTAATTTTGGATAATTTTTAATAAATATTATAGTGAATGTTATAAATATACACTATGTAAAAGTGAAGTTGCATAAATATTGAAACTTAATAGCTTAATAAGAATAATAATGTCTGATTAAATTTTAATTATAATTCATGTAATAATTTATAAATATGTACATATATATATATATATATATATATATATAGTGAAATTAACAATTCTAAATTTAATAAAATCACATAAGAATTAATCACTTATATTTCTAAGTTATAACATAATTAATTATTTTAAAATACGACTTATTTTTTATATACACTTTTATATTTCTATATTGAAGTGCAATGTTCCAATTAAAATATAAATATTTAAATAAAATTTGAAATTCTTAATACTAATATATAATACAATACAATTCTTTATTTGTTACATAATCAATTACACATAATACATTTTTAAAATTTATAAAAAAAAATATTCATATATGCCTTATAACATTTGAATTTTTTTTTGAAATAATATAAATATGAATCTATATATTTATTTTTAGTAAAATTATAAAACAGAATAAATTAAATGATATATATATCAGTGAATTCTATGAAACAAAATTAATCTATTACTTATTTATTTTAAAAAATTAATATATAATTTAAATATATATATTTTTAGATTATTTTAATATCAAATATTTGATATCAAAGTAATAGAAACAATTTTTTCGAATTAAATAAAAATATAAGAAGTGGATAAATGTGATTACAAAAATATAATTAAAAATATAAGAAGTGAATAAATGTGATTATAATTCATAATGAGTTTAATGTATATTTTATCTTTATAATTTGCAAGTATTATTTTAATAATGAAACATAAGTATATGTAAATATATATATATATATATATATATGTGTGTGTGTGTGTGTGTGACTTATTATAATTTACATATGTGTATACATTACACACAATAAAAAATAAAAATAAAAACAACTTAAAGTTTTAACTTTTTATGATTTAGTTTATTATTTATTATTTATTATTTATTTTAACATTTTTTTAAAGAAGTACAAAAGATGTATGTATGTATTTGTATATTTATATGATAAATAAAGAATGTTCGTGTCAAAAGTCCAAGCTGTCTTAACCATTATAACAAATATTAGTTTTGTTATTATTATTTATAAAACATTTACAATATAAACTTGTTCATGAATATATATATATATATATATATATATATATGCGTGTGTGTGTACAATTTATTGTGTAAGCACATATTCTTGAATAATTTTAACAACTCAAATTCGTTCGTTTCACAACCCTTTATAAACTTGAATTTAAATAAACAACTGGATATCATTTTCGGAGGAAGTTTTAAAACTATTGTTACATCTTTAACGATCTAAGTTTGCAAAAGTGTATTTGTGTATATAGATGTATTTGAAGTATTTATATGCTTTATTACTCCTAAATTGATTAACAACCATTACAATACCTGGTTATATGTATGTATGTATGTATATGTATGAAAAGAAAAAAAAGGAAAAAAAAGAAAAGAAAAAACAATAATTGTACTACATTATATTTTGATGATATAATATATTCATTTATTGTTAATAGATATTTTTATAACTGTTAGCATTGTGTAGTGTGGTAGAAAAATCTATCTCACATAAATCATTTCTTGATGTTTTATATAAAACAGACTAAAATTCAAATATACATAAGTTACATTAAAGAAGGTTTTGTTTTTATTTTTTTAATAAACATATATACTTAATTTAATGTTATAAGATAAGTTTTTAATAAACATGTAATGGTCGTATAAATTTATGTATTTGGTGTTTACTTGTTTTTTATTTTGAATTATTTGTACCAGATAGCTTTAATTTAAGTTAAAATAAAACAAGTATGAAGACTAAGTATTTTTTTCATTAGAAGTGTGTTTTGAAAATTAGAAAAATTCAAACATTTGAGTTCTTTAAGAACTCAGTATTATAAAATTTTAAACTATAGAGGTTTTTGTTGAAACATCTAGCTCAAAAGTTTTGAAAAGTTGATAAATTTAATTCGTTGACTGTAGAAAAAAATCAGTAAGTTTTTTTTTTTTTTTAAATCATTTTTTTGTAATTTTTTTCACCTGACTAAATAGTTTATATTTACTAACCTAATTAGTGAATTATTATATATATATATATTATAGAAATATATATATATATATATATCTAAAATATATATTTTTGAGATGCATAAAATTATATTTTTTAAAATAAATATAAGAATATCAAGCATTCAGTTTATTAGATCAGGATTTTTTATTGGTATATTTTTTTAACTTTATTGTTGCATGTTAATATTTTCTTTACATAAAACACATTCAAATAATTTACAGTTGTTGATTATGATGCCTCATGAAATGTTTATTAATTGACAATTAATTATTACAACAAAAAAAACTTTAATGCAGTTTTTATTGATAGTATTTGAAAATGAAGATCAACTCTTACCTTTATTTATTTATTTTTTTTCTTCTTCTCATATTTTAAATGCATAAATAATTGAAAAAAGTGTAGATTTCTTAGTTAAATTTCCAATATATTTTTAATTCAACAATAATTCCAATGTATCTGTAAAAGTATTAATTTCAAAATTAAAACATGATAAGGTTTGAAATCTTTGTTATTGAATGCAATTAGTGATTCTCTTGCAGATGTACTTCAAATAATGAGTTTATGTTACTAACTAAAATGATAAAGTATAACCAACAAATTTGAGACTACTGTTGGTGGTTTTTGTGTATGAAAAAGTGACGTATCTATTTGAATGAAATTGCAAAAAAGCTCCACGAAAATAATAATAAAATAAAATTACCAATTGTTATCATTAAAGATAAATATTTGATTTGAAAAGGAAGCTCTTGTAAAAACAACTGTTGTTATTAGTATTAATGTACAGGTATTTTTTAAGACTACAATCAGGCTTATTTATCAAGGGCTACTAAAAACCATGCACCAGAAAAAGCAAAGTTCAAAACATTATCAAACATCAACAAAACAGAAGAATTGATTTAAGATTACAACTGAATGAGCAAAGTTAAAGAAACTCATGCTGTGTGAAATTAAAAATTAAAAAAAATAAAGTCAAAATTATTGAAGATATTAAATGTGGATTTTTTTAGAAACAAAATTCTATGAGAAAATTCTTTTGAATTTTAGAAAATATAGTATTATTAAAGAATAATTCCTTAATAATGTACGTTTTAAAAAAATAACTATATATTTTGTATATTATTTGAATCACCATTTTTTTCATCAAATTCTACTTAATTTCACTTTTATTATTGTAGAGTAAATCTTATACACTATATATATATATATATATATATATACACACACACACTAACTGATTAATATGTTACATTATAGTTTGAGTGTTTTAGTGTTCACGCAGATACTAAAGTATTAAAGTGAAGTCGCAAGCCACAATAGACGAGACTCACTGACATGGAAAAGGCACGGTGAAAGATAAAGGATGCGGTGATGGGATCCACGGAAACGGGGGCTGGAACCAACGATGAAAGGGTGCAGGCGAGACCGCAAAGGACCTCGCCACCAACGTGCTCAGCAAATATTCGATTTATCGTAACGGGCGTACGTTAATATCCGCGGGGGATGCTTGGATGCCGGTCTACGCCGGGCCACCCGGCATATCATGGGGCCAGGCACCACCCACTCCACGTGCGCTTCTACTCCCCCAGCCGAGGAATCGCTGGGCCGAACCTGACGCACCATCGCGGCGTCGACGCCATTTCCTCACGTCGACACTGCTCGAAATATTTTTGAATTGCCGTCCCGGAGCACCACGTCAAGCATCATCCGATTTCTGTTTGCATCTCGCTGTTAAGCAGATTGTCGGCGATTTGGCGATTACGTCGGTCGCGCGATAGATCCTCTGCAGGTGAAGAAGGTATGCAGCTGTGTGCCAATTGCTGGATAAATTTTGTTCTGCTTGTTGATCGCCGCCTCTGGAACCTTCTCTGAATCTTCTAATGTTGAAGCGACGATTCCATGTTTTGCGACGTGGAGCAGAGGTGTAGGATTTTGGTAGGGTCTGCTTTGCTTAGGGTGCTTTAAACATGTTGCGGATCTCTCTCTGTTGCCATTTTTTCTGTGTGGTGTTGGAAGGGGATAACGATCTAGATGTTTTGTTTCTCCAAGTGCAGTTTCTATATCATTCATAGGGCATTGTTGTAGATTATTACGTTTTTTTTTTTTTTTTTTTTTTTCATACGAGGATCGGTGTTAGAGCTATAGGTTTTTTTAAAAAAGGTACAGAAACTAATAGATCTGATTGAAGTTCATGTTGTAGACTTCGATGCGAGGGCGTGGTGCATCTAGCGTCTGCACTCGAAGGCGAAGGTCCTGGAGTTAGGGTGAGAGGGAGTTGGCTCGTTTCTTGCAGACATTTAGAAACTCCCGACGTGTATTCAGCACTGTGGTTTAAAGGAGCAACTCCTGAAAATTTTGCCCTAACTCACAGTTCGTGGCGAAGATTTTTTCTAAGCGAAAGCTCTCCCTCCCTCGCTGGAGGGAGAGGGAAGAGGACTCGAAGATGGCATCGTATCCCAAGGCATTGGGAGTTGCAGCAGTGGCGTATGTGGCAGTAGATTACTTGCGTGAAGTTGCCCCAGGACTTCACCAGGTTCTGCAACCTTGCTTGTGGGGGTTCTTTGCTGTAGCAGCTGCAGTCCGTGCCCCGTACTATGATTACTGGACCCGAGAGTTTCGGTCTATCGGAATTTTCTTAGCGTCTCTGGTGTTCATGCTTAGTTGTCTCTGCGTCGAGGCTATGGCGGTGCAATATGTCACCACTGTGCTGGGTCTGGATTGGCACTGGTGAGTGTCCCTCGTTCAATTCTAGGGTGATCGTGCTTCTGTCTTATTCTTGAGGATGAATGTCGGGATTTCTGATGGTTAACCACTAAGTTAGCGTACTCGATCTAGCGCAATAGCTCCTGTCTAATTGAAACGTTTGAACAGCCATTTTGTTTCATTCATGCTCACAAAATGCTAAGTTTACTCGTAGAATGTGATTAGATAAGATTCTGTCTTTCCCGAAGTGAGCTAGACTAGTTCTCTTCTCGTTGTTCCAATGGTACTTCGTTGTAAATGCGTTCGTAAGCGAGAATGTTGATGCTAGATCTAGAGTACCTCGCCACGCACTCGTCTTCTTTTCCTTTTTCCCTTTGATCTTTTTTCCAACCGAATGCCAGTACCGGTGCTTGGGATAATTAGAAGATTACAGATTGTGGAGGATGTTACTGTTGGTTATCGAACAGTTAAGTTTGTTGAATGTGGCCTGGGGCTACTTCTATCAGCATTTACCAGATTTCACCATTGCTCTACTTGTTAGTTTTTGCATGTGGACACTCTCGTTAGGATTTCAAGGGTTGATATTCAAGATGCAATGGTGGTTCTTTATTTCTTCATGCAATCAACTATTTCCTGCTGCATGAAGCAAAGTCTGTCGGAAGAATTGAGCTAGTCTTGGCGTTGTAATGTTCCTTAGCTTGACTTTCTGCTGATAACTTAATCAACCGGGTGTTGTAGGCTTACTTCCTGTTCATTCTGCACGACTTTAAGTTGAAAGAAATATCCAAGACTTTGCTTATTGAGATCGATAAACTATTTTTTAGGAAACTCGAATTGAGCTGGTGGTATCAATCTGCCATCAGTTTGCACACGAAGGAAGACTAGTTTGCAATGCGGAAGAGTGGTTTGGGGAATGTTTTGAGTTCTGTGAAGTTGTAGTCACAAAACGAGGTCAACAATATCAACTCTGACACCCGGTCAACTTGATTTGTTCCATCAGGAGTACTGCGCCGCTTCCCGACTCTGGACAATGGCTGGTCCTAGCTGGCAACGAGAAGCTACCAGCAGCAATTGTAGCTTTTTTACGAGCTCCTGTCATCGGGCTCCATCATTTCTTGATGCTCTTCCTTCTCTTGGCCTTTTCGGTGTTGTACGGTTGCGTAAAAGCCCCTGGTATGGGTCTCGGTGCTCGCTATATGTTTACCATGGGTGTCGGTAGACTAATCCGAGTTTTGACCTTTGTTGCTACAATCCTGCCTTCAGCCAGACCGTGGTGTGCTCATGCCCGATTCAAGACTGCCAATTACCCACATCCATGGGCACAAAAGTATTACATGCCGTATGCGAAGGATCCTAATATGGTTCGCCAGGTCATCGATCGGGATGAAGCATTTGGTTAGCTCGAAGCACCTTTTGACTCTTCGTTCTGCACTTCTTTCAACCACCCATCCGCTGGGTATCTACCACTTTGGAATTGCGGTTTTAAGTGTTGAAATTTCATCACCGTTCGTAACCAAGAAATTGATAGATCCGTTAGGCTTCTTTGTTAGAATTGGTCTAAAAACTTACACTAGGTTGTGTAAATGACATTACAATGCCATATGCTTCAAGATGTGGAATGCCACATTTCATTTTTTGGATTGGTATTTGAATTCTGCTGTTGGACGAACCCTACGGAATCAGATCTCTATCATTTATTAACAGTTCGTGGGAAATTTTATTGCAGCCGCTGTTGGGAGTTACCCACCAGAGTACGTGCCCAACTGGGGTTCAATGCAATTCCTGGTAAATATTTTGAGACCCATGGACCCAGCGAAAATCGGGAAAGGACCAGAAAACTGGTTCAACACTCTGAAACGTGCCGGCGGTGGGTGCAATGACCTTGTATTCAGTGGTCATATGTATGTCGCGGTTCTAACTGCTATGGCTTGGCAGGTATGAATTTCGACTCCTATCTTTCTCCTCACCCGTGGCCATTCTCAAAAATAAATCGGGGAATTTTGTCACTACAAATCATTGTCTTTTGTTATACGAGCACTACTGGCTTTTACCATAGAAATGGTCAATAATTATTGGACAAGGTCGAGTGGCACGAATCCTGTGCTCTGGTACAGCCGGATGGTTGTGACTCTATTTCTCTTGACGTGCAGGAGGCGTATCCTGGCTGGGGTTCGGTTTTCATATGGTTTCTGGTTGCACACACTGGACAACGAGAGATTCGTGAACGACACCATTATAGTGTGGATGTGGTTTCAGGAATCTATGTAGGCATCTTGATGTGGCGCACAACTAGATGGATATGGTCGAGCAAGGACCACAACCAGAAGCTCAAGCTCAAACATTTAGCCGCAATGGAGGATGACCTCCAAAAGGCTGCCAAAGAAGGCGATCTTGAGGGAATCAGGTCCATGTTGAACAGAGTCAGCAAATCGGGTGCGGAAGAAAAAGCATCTGAACGGACACTGTTATTGGTTGCAGGTTCCATATTGTTCATGACACTTGGTCTGGGGCTCCTGGCCTTCAAATTAACTGCAGACGGTTAAACATGTTCGTGGTCGTTGGAGGTCATAATTATAGCTCATTTTTTTTGGCCCACTTATTTCTGTATCTTTACCATGTGATCGGGCCTACTTGTCCTGTTCCCGTGTTACAGTGTGCAAATTCCTTCATAGCAACTCTTCCTGGAACAGAGTACATATGGCTTGTGAATATGGTAATCGCGATGCATCTCGGTTATTGGAATCAGATAAACATGTAAAGAAAAACTTGAATCTTGAACCTGGAGGTCTTGTATTGTTGATTATCTCCAAGCTTGCAGATCTGTAGTGAAAAAATGAACCACAAAACCAGTTGCTGCAGTCCACAAGGCACAGTTGGGTGTTAATTGTGAAGACACAAGCTGTTTATTTCAATATGTCAAGAATTTCTTACATTCACAACCTCCACAAGTCCTCATCAAGTCTTCAAAAATATTTTCTATGCCATTAAGACAAAAGATGTCACAACTATTCAACCAAAGCAGTACTTTTGATTATTGAAGAAAATTGCTCGAATGATAGAATTCTAGGTCTAGAGAAAACACAAATCTAACAAAATAAGATTAAATTCATTAATTTTAAATCCTCAAAAACAAAATAAAACTGAAAGAAATAATTCACTGTTTTTGATACAAAATAGGGTGTATCTAACGTTTTGCTTCAATAGATGTTTTGAGTAAGTGTATTTTGTCTTGCATGTAAGTGTATACTCTTTACAATTTTTCTTTATTCCTTTTCTCAAGAAAGCTTTGAGAGTAATCAGGTTATTTAATAATATTTTTGCATGTAATCTTTCATAATTCACAATTATATATGTTAAAATAAATCAATTTCCTCCTATACTTTTGACTTTATATTTTATTTTTTTAAAAAAAAGATATTGCATTAGATCCAAATAGCCCAAAAACAATTTCTCAAAGTGGAAACTATATAATACTAAATCTTTTGAATTTACACAAGAGGCTATGAGAAAATATTTTTTATTTCCATAAAAAGACTTGCCATAGTCTTGATATCTTAGACTAGAGGATAATTTATGTAGAAAAGATCTAGGCTAATTCAATATTACATTTATTTGTGTATGTTTTACAAAACTTATATAATATTAGATTTTCCTTGCTTGACATACATAAAAAGCATTAAGAATAATTAATCTTTGCTTCCTACATATTATTAGAATTCTTTTGTACTATATAAGACAAATTTGCATTGGTTCTTTGTGAATTCCAAATTAAAACCAAATTATTAGATTTAATCAAATTTTCTAATTAAAAATATATATTGTAATTCATAATTGATTTCTATTTAGTTTCACTTGTATTCAAGGGTTGTTGATTTTTACTACTTAATGTTATTTATAGTTATTAATGTTCTTTATTATTGGATTACATAATAAGTTCAAAAATATTGTATATTATTTACTGATTTTTCTTGTTTGTTTGTTTGTTTGTTTGTTTGTTTTTTTTTTCTGTTTTTTTTGCAATAATGTATATAAAATCCGAAAATGGTCAAACAATTATTTTTAATGTACTTATAAGTTTGCAGTTTCTCTTTAATAATTGAAGAATTTTTAAAAAGCTATATTTCTTTGATTATCCAAAAGCATAATGTAACACAAAAAGAGATAACAATAGAATTTTTTTGGCTATAAATATAACGAAGGATTTGTAACTATAATCTTTTATTTAGCAGTATGTTTTATTTTTATTTTTCTATAATTAGTTAATACAATCCAGAAAGGTGTAGCCCTATGCAAAGATCACATATACTTTCTAAATCATGTAAAATCCTCCCAGATATGTTTTCCAAGATCATGTAAGATGCATTTTTGTAAATTAGTGCAACTTGAAAAAAAAACAGTGGAAAAAAAGGAGAAGAGGTAATACTGACCATGACTTTACATCAGAGAAATTTTTAATTTTATTTATTTGTAACTATTTTTTGGGTTAGCTCAGATTTGGATTGAATAATTAATTAATTTTATTTGTTGTCGTTGCAGCAAAGAAACCCCGCCCAGCCACATGGCAAGAGCCCACATGCATTGGCGTGCTGACGACAAAGTCGGACTAGGTACCGAGTACGAGCGCTGAAGTACCGTGTGAACAGAGCAAGTGGGTAGGTTATGTTAGGTAGGTAGGAAGGTACAGGGCCGCATGCCGAGGACGGCACCACAACGGAGTAGCCCCAACGGGCTCATCGATTCCGTCTCCATGTGCCCTTCTTCGTGGTCGCGTTCGACACAGACTGCGAGCTCGCTCGCAAGACTGACCTGCCGAGAGCGAGCGAGCGCGAGAGTGCGAGAGAGAGAGAGAGAGAGTTCGATAATGCCGACCTCGTGCTTTTCCTGCTTCGTCACAGCTCTGCGAAGCGGGAGGAAGCAGAAGTGTGTGTGTGTCTCGCTATCTTTATTTTTAGAACTGTCGGGATAAATGACGCCGCGGACCAAGACTTACTGTTGTTACTAAGTTAGCATCGCCAACGTCGTCAGCCATTATTTTCATGTTGCTCTGAGTATTATTAACAAGGAACAACTACGTAGTGCTTAGTCGACTTTATTTTGTTATATTTTTTTAGACGGTTTAAAATCTCTCTACCCCCCCCCCCCCCCCCCCCCCCCCCCCCCTCTCTGGTAGTGGAGATCGTTGAAAGCGCGACTGCGTGTCGTGGATGTTTGATCGAACGCCGAGAATGGGGAATGTGAGCGGGCTTTTGTTGGATTGAAGGAGGGAACGACTGAGTTGTTGTTGCGGAATGGCGGGAGAGTGAGGGTGCAAGGCGAGGGGGTGAGAGAACTTTTTGCCTCGCTGAGGAGTTGAGGGTCGAGGTTTGCGGTTTCCGGCAATGACGACCAAGCGTCAGCCTGTAATTTCGGGTGCTTCGCCCGCTGGTATGCGTTGCTGCTGTTGTATCTGGTACTACTAGGAGTGATATGACGGGAATGTTTGGACTATTTTTCTGTTTAGGGTTTTAGTATGTTTCTCTATCTTTTTTTTAAAAATAATCTCTTTCTATCGTTTTCGTTTCAATTGTAAGATCTGGAGGTGAACATCATTCTCTTTGACTTTTGGGGAGCGATAGTAAGAAATTGACCTAGAAATCAAGGTACGAGTGAGGTTGGGAATGCGGGATATTTTTTCAAATGTGGAGGTGAAAAATGGAAAGGATAATAGGGGAAAGGAGTTTAGAGCTGCTTAGTGGTTATCGCATTATTTCTCTTTTATCGACAGTGGGTTAAATGTAGTGTAGCGAATTAGAGGCGGGATGTGAGCATTTGTTAGTCTGTTCATGGTTTTTATTTTTATTTTTGTTTCTTTGTTTTAAATTTTTATTCTTTTTAGCCAAGGTATCCGGAATTTATCCTTCGTGGATTGAATGACCAAAAGTAGAACTTCTTTAAAGAACTAATTGATACCCCGTTGGTGGTCTCCCGCGTAGGCGAGGGAAACCTACGTTGTATCTGTTTAGCGAAGGAGAAGAGTACCACTATTACTCGTCCATGAGCTCACATCTTCAGGAAATAGTAAAACCAGCTGCCTTAGAAGTCTCAGTTGTTGTTCAGAGTTATTGCCAAGTCTTTTTCTCCCGAAGAAAGTGCCAATTGCGCCAACAGTTCGAGTCAATAACTGAATTTGAGCTGTGAAGACAAATATGCACACGATAGTGTAGCTTCTCGAGCTGAAGAACGTTTACACAGAGTCGTAACATGATGCAGGAACTTAAGAAGCATTCTTACAGCTCTCTAAGAGTGAAGCACTGGAAGATATTTACACTTGTAACCATCTTTTATATTTATTTTTTGACTTGCAATCAATGCATTTAATAATCACGAGCCCCTTATTTTGAGAGTGCTGAATCTGGTGAGTTTCCTACCGACGATTGTAGGGTTGAAGATTAAATTGAGGTCTGGAGCAGCTGCAGCAACAAAGCCAAGCAAAGGGAATCAGCTAGAAGAGAGTGGGGAAGATTTGGGAGCTGATTCTGGGGATGATTCCGGAATGAACGAAGGAATTTTGAAAAGGAAGCGGACATCACCACCTCCATCACAAATTTCTAATAAAAGACCTGCTATAGAGGATTCCCCAGTACCCTTGGGGCCCAATGGGGAGCCTGTGGAGGTGGTACCCGGCAAGAGTGAACGCGTTGCTGGTGATCTTAATGTTGTTAAACAGCGCGTGGGACAACCTCATAGCTCAGTTGGAGCTATATTACAAGCAGAACAATCTGTGCAGCTGGGTGGTGATAGAGATTATGAGGAAGCAAAGAAGAATAATCCTAATTTAGAAAACATATCGCATGGACAGCTACTAGTAAATTCTGTTGCACCTGCTGATCAATCTGGAGCTTTTCTTTTAGGAAGAAAAGCAGGCGCAGACCCAGCAGGATTTGGTCAACAACCACATTTAATGCCTATTGGCTTGCAGTTGTCATCGGGTATTCCAGGTTCCAGAACGAATGGTGGCACCACAGAGCAACATATTATTCCTAGCCATGCGGGTAAGATGCTCAAATCTCTCAACGACCAACTCCTTAAATCATCGTATTTATGTTAAGTGAGTTTTCTTGATTAAGCAGAGGTATTCATATTATAGGAAGCACAAAAATTTCCGCATTTTACAAGCATGCGAGCAGTATTTGAGAGACCTATCTACCTTTCCTGTATCTGTGAATTCTACGTGGTTGAATATGAAAGAAGAAATAGGTTTGGAGTTTTGACGTTTACTCCTACTTGGCAGGTTGGTTTTCATGGACTGAAATACAAACTTTGGAGAAAAGAGGTTTGCCTGAGTTTTTTAACGGTAAAACGCCTGGCAAGACTCCAAAGCTCTACATGGATTACCGTAATGCAATCGTGAAGAAGTATCGGGAGAATCTTAAAAAGATGATCACTGTTGCCGATGTTCAAGAGCTGCTCGTTGGTTTGGACGAAAAAACCATATCTCGAATTCTAGATTTTCTCGATCACTGGGGTCTTATCAATTATCAGGTCCCTGCTGAATTACGGCCACTATGGCAAGGTCCTGTCCTTGCTCTAGAACCTGATGAAGCAGGCATTTTGCGTGCATTGCCTCGAAAGGGTTCTAGTTTGTACGAGTTTGATAGCATACGAGCTCCTGGTATCAAGCAAGGCCTTGTAAATCCACAATCAGCAGATTTTGCCATTGCAGAAATGCTGGCTCTCCCAGAAGGACCGGAAGTGGAGTATCACTGCAATTCTTGTGCTGCTGATTGTAGCAAACAGCGTTATCATTGTCAGAAACAAGTTCGTCATAATCTCACGCAGATCTCCTGTGATATTCGTCGTTATTTAAGTCAGTGTTCAGTCTTGTGCAGGTTCTGTGCTGCCGAGTTTCAAGTTTAGAACAGCGGCACTTCTCTTAATCTATCATGAATGTCTGGTTTTTATTGACTCGTGGATATTTGGCAGGCAGATTTTGATGTGTGCTCTGATTGTTACAACGATGGAAAATTTGGGCCCGATATGGTATCTTTAGATTTCATAAAGATGGATGCTTCAGAGGAAGAGAATGGAGTTGGTAGCGGTTGGACGGATCACGAAACTCTTTTGCTTCTCGAGGCTCTAGAGATGTACGGAGACAATTGGAATGAAATAGCTGAGCATGTGGGGACAAAGTCAAAATCACAATGCATTTTGCAGTTTATACGGCTTCCTGTTGAGGATCCCTTCTTAGAGGACATGGAAACCCCTGGAACGTCTTTGAGTGTACCAGATCCACCTCCTAACTTAAAAGTAGATAGCACGGTACAAGATGCACAGACCGGAGAGGGAAAAGCCAATGCTCATGCACCTAGTACTGAAGCTGGTTCAGAGATTTCAGGGGATCTACAAGCACCGCCTCCAAGCTTTGTTGCTTTTGCTGATGCTCCCAACCCGGTCATGGCCCAGGTGATGTTTGTGGTGTTTGTGTTGGGTCTTTGTGTGCAAAAATTCCAATGGTGTAAGAAGCATCATAAAATGATGCATTGTATTCGTTACTAGGCTAATACATGAGTATTAATCGATTTTAACTGAACCACTTTTCGTGTATGGATTTAATGTGTTCAAGAACTATCTTTTATATATCAAAAAATATCATTTGGTTAATCAATAGTTATCAATTCTTGTTTTCAGCTGTAGAAGTTACTATGATAAGGTTTCTGGTCTGACAAGTATTTTTTTCTATTTTTTTCTATTTTTCTATTATTCTTGTAGGTAGCCTTTCTTGCAGCCATGGTTGGGCCACGAGTGGCTGCAGCAGCTGCACAGGCTGCACTAGCTACGTTGACGCAAAAGGATCCTGGGCCCCGACTTGCGGCCAACACCTCAACTATCCTGGATGATCCTGGGGTTCATCAACCTGTCTCTGTGCAACTGCCTGACAGGTTTTCAACTTGCTCCTTGTGTAGAGTGATTTTCTCATTTACTGTCGATTCGCGGTTCTATTCTTATTTAACGATAACTGTCTTACTTAATAAAGTTATGATATTCGATTATATTGTGAATCACAATAAACTTTAATGAACGCTATGCTTACATTAGGACATAACTGATTAAGACTCATATATTGGAGAAATCTAGGTTCTCTCGGAACTGATTACTGTAATACTGCTTTTTCCTTGTTTCACTTATTTCATATTTAGGTCAGTGATTCATTGCATTTCATGATTTTACTCGAATGTGTTGGCTTGCTCTCTGCTCAGAGTTATCTCTTAGGTTTAAGAAGTAGAGTAGAGACTGAACACAAGTAAGTTCCAACTAGCTGTGCTCTTGAAGTTTGCAGGTTAGTGTCAGCAGATACTGAAGTGCAAAATAATAGTGATGCAATTCAATTGAGCACTGCTGAAACTGGCTCTGTTGGTGGAACCTTGGTCTCCAGAGCCGAACCTGGTAAGATTACAAATTTTGAGTTTCATTATGAGTTCCTGTGAGATCAAACCATGAGAGTGGAAAATCGCTAATTTCGAAATGTTTATTGATAGCTGTGCTCCTTTAGTTAGCACGCCTCCAAATATTTGGAGTAGTCTGTTGAGTGAGCGCGTGTTGCAAAAGTTCCTGAAATTATCCGTGTTGACGAAGGTGGGACTTCTCTTTCAGGTGGCCCAGTTCTTCCAAAGGTCGAACTAAATGTGAAGTTAAATATTTCTGAGGAGGCCATAAGCAGTTCCCATGTGAATCGGGCTGCGGCAAATGCAATGGCTGCTGCTGCTATTAAAGCCAAACTTTTGGCTGATCAAGAGGAACGTGAAATGCAGCGTTTAGTCACCATCGTTATTGAGCACCAGGTACCATGCTCAAAACTGCAGGTGTATTTTTGTCTGTTTTTTTCTTTGAATTAGCGAATATTAGTTAGTTGGGTTACGGCTACTATTTATGTAGGCAATTGAAGGACATTGGCTTAGGCGAGATCTATAGTCTTGTGCTTTTTGTGAGATCCAAAGTAGTATTTATACGAAAACCAGCATGTGCCATCTTTTAGGATCATCATTTACCCTGTTGCATGCAACTGGGCTCAAGAACTGTGCTAAATGTGGTGTCAAGCATTGTCGTCTTGGATTCTGAAATACCAACAAGATTAAATGTTCCTGGTGAGATATACTTGGTGTCCTTGGCACTCAACAAAATGTGGTTTAATCATGACTTAAACGTCAAATCTAACTCATATCCAAAAATAATTGTGCTACAGCTGAAGAAGTTGGAACTGAAGTTGAAGACCTTTACTGATTTAGAGACGATGTTAGCAAAAGAATGTGAATCAGTGGAGCGCGCTCGACAGAAGATTTACACGGAGCATGCACGAATGGTGGCCAGTCGGCTTAGTACAAGCTCTAGTCTTACTCCACCCACTCTTGTACCAGGGCAGCAAAATTCCACTGCTGGTTACACGTTTGGACCTGGCGGACAGGCCACCCCTATGTATCCCGCGGGATCCACGTCCAGCTTTCAAGGATCCAATTCCACAGGTTCTTCTCCTTCCCCAAGTTTACAGGGATTAGCAAGACCAGTGACTGCAGGCGCAATGTCAACTCAAGGGCAATTTGTGAGACAAGGAATGGTGGGAGGAGTCACACCTCCTCAACTAGTGGGGCGATCAGCAATGCCCCAAGGAGTTGCACCTCCTTCACAGTCTCTCGGCAGACCTTTGATGCCCAACCAGACCATCCATCCTCAAACCCCTGGAAGACCCCTCACAGCACCTCCGGGAATGTCGCGACCTGCTCCAGGAGGCACAGGTAGTGGTCCAACATAGTAGAGTTGGAGGTTCTGTAGATGGAGGGTCATGTGTAACTTAAGAAGGATAGATAAATTGCAGACTTTACTCTACGAGATACCTTCACCAGTTGTAAAGCTGTAATAGTCTCCGCAAATACCTAGTAGAGACTACTTTATGGACAGAAAGTTGAAAGATCGGTGCATTTTGACTGTGCTCGGAAGACAGCAAGTGATTACTGGGGACAAGACTTGATGTATGCTCGCGTTCACCTTAATGATATCGCTTCTTGCATAGTTGAGAGATTAGTGTATGGCTTCGGTACTCATTTCCTTTTCAATTGTTTACTTTGCTCGGCCCGTAGAGCTGTAGACAAATTCGACAAGGTATAAGACTCGATCGAACTATTTTGGAAGCAGTTTCGAGGTGAACCTTTTTATCAGCACCAGATAGTTTGATTTAGTTTCTTTATGTAAGTAGGTCCTTCCTCTTTTATGAAAAGAATTAGTTCCAAGTAGGTGTTCGTGAATCTCCGTTGAGGAGGACGTGTAAGAGGTTCGTTGCAATTGACAGGCCAGCGTTTGGCCTTGGTTACTTCAACTCGAAACAAATTTATGAGTCCCGCGCGACACACTTGGCTCATGTTGCCGAATCTCGGGCACTTGGGCAATACATGGACTTGTTGAGGTCTTCCTGTGACGTTGCTCATTGTTGAGCATGTGCTCACTACATTCCCCGACGAATTGCCAACGTTGCGACGGGCCTCTATCTTGAACTACTGATGAATAGGAAGGGTAGGCCTTCTCGGAAAGCCCCGCACATTGAATGTGTATGATCCGAAGAAAACAATTGATTTAGAAGTAAATCCAATCTCAAGCATTACTCTCCGTTCTCTCTAGATTTCAAATCAGTAGATACGACTAAAAGAATGCTAAAGATAAACGATAATTATCCATACCTCTATGATAGACGAAGATATAAAAGTCTTGATGATCGCAAAAGAAAGTGAAACTATTCAAAAAAGATCAAATGAAGACCTACCTTCAGAACAACTTCGCTATGATGGAAAATGAAAAAAAATGATGAAATCAACAATGGTCGTGCAATTCAAGAACACCAAATCATCAACGGCCGACACTTCCAACGAGGGAATACCGCAATAAAATTGGCGTCTCTGTGTAATGAGGTTCACAGCTACTTGAATTCACCAAATGGAGAAATGTAATCAAGCTCTTCAGGATGGCGGTTAACCATTCGAAAAACTCCACCCTGGAAACGACAGTAAATCGAAAAAATGTGCAAAAGAATCGAAGAGTGTTTTAACTTCTCTAGCGAAGACCAATGTTGCAAAACCGTGCATTGGACTTAAACTAGGCCAAAAGAATGAGTTCAACCATCACCAAACAAGCTGCGCAGACTACCCATACACATGCTCCACGCTTTCATAGCTTTGTGTAGACGACTAAATGTCAGCTTGGAAATCCATTCCACGTTAACAAAAGTCATTTGTTTTCACAACATTCGAATTCGCCACTAACTTCGGCAAACTGGAGCGATATTGCGAACAGGAAAATCGCCCTTGCCAGGCGTGAAGTGCATTCTGCACAACATGCCATCGCCTCCGAGATACATATCTACTTCGTCCGAATGCATTCTCACGAGCGATTTAGCGCTCGCAAATTATCACAAAATCAATCAGCTGATCAAGCTCCCGTCGGTCCCCTCTCCTAGCAAAGCCCTCGACTGACAATCTCATCCTCAACCGGCTCGCCACTCGCTCGCTCGCTCGCTCACTCCAACAGCTCCCACGACGTTGTGGACAAACGCAATGGCTTCCTGGAGCATGGCGTCCTAAACGCATTGTCCACTTCGTCGCAGATACTCGACGCCAGAAGCAGATACACATCAAGCGCTCGCAAAGCGATCGAAGCGCCAGATCGGACGCTGCGATACCGCAAAATATCGGTAGATAAGGCCGCGCCCGGACCGTTCTCCCGATCCTCTTGCACAGGTGCGTTGGCGGCAGTGCGTGAGATGCCATTCACACCACGCGTAAGGCTGTTACTGAGAAAGCTTGTTGTTGTGCCTTGATCGGGACGGAGCACTGAAATCGGTTCGTCATCGCCTTGTTCAGGGGAACAACTCTCGCATCGCACAGCTCTCACCATATCTCGCACCTTCCAGCCGCGACTCATCCGCACGCGGTTCTTGCCAAGCAGCCTTCTAACGCCTTCAGGCGTCCATATGCAAATGTGGTCGGGACGACCTGTTGCGACCTCGGGACGACCTGCTGACGTGCTGAGCGAGAGAGCTCCCTCAAGACCCATGCCGAAAGCTTCGAGCGTCTGTCAGATTACAGCTGCGACCAGGATCACCAAGGACAAAGTCAGAGTTGTCCACCCGAATGCCCAGGGGACTGGACCGAACAGCACCTCAACAACGACCACCTGCATTTCCATGGTGAGAAGGCCAGAGGTCTTGGGGACTCATTTATCTGCCTCCGACCATGTCGTGCCCGTAGGACTACAGGTATTGCTCACGTCCCTGTGCGCAAGCTCCTACAAGTTCCAAGACTGAAACTGGTAAGCGCAACCTCCAGGCTAGTCGCAAATGCTGCCACATCTTCATCACGAAGGATTCGTCACGCGGCCGAACCTGGCGTCTGAGATGGTGAGCGGTCGCGAGTTCTTGCGCAGTCGAATGCCACTGAGTTCAACCCGAATCAGCATTTGCATACTCGTGCGGCGATTCGTTATGGATGAAAAGGAGTCATGAACAAATACTAGTCAGGCAAATCCTGCACTGGAAGGGAACAACCGTAGAAAAGAGGAAAACAAATAAAATCCAAACGTGGACAGTAAAGGGCTGACGACTTCCGAGGACTCTACAGGCGACACCATGTTCCCTCCTAGACCTCACGATCGCCGTCACGACACACGTGCGGTTAAACGATGGCAATATTTATTTATACGAAGCTGGAGAATCGACTGCTGTCACAATACTGCAGCAATTCCATCATCGCGCAGAAAAAGGTCAGGACTTCACGCGGGCCACGCCATCCAAACCGAGCATAGAAATGTCCAGGTTGGCACGGAGACGGGCTGTGGAACAGAAGCCGACGCGAAGATAGAATCACATTCCCGACACGCTCATTCCACCAGAAACAACCAAACTGCAGACGAGGATCCAAACGGAGGCGAATCGCGGAATCGTCACCAGCGCAGCCAGGAATGAGAAAGCAGGGAGGGAGGTGCATACCTGCGGGGGAGATAGCAGGAAATGTGGCTATGGATGGATCGATCAGTTGCACTTGTGTCCAGAGCTCAAACCTTGCACAAGAAAAACACACATAGGGGTAGAAAAAAACCACGTAGTGGGAGACGACGACGCGGGAACGAGCGCTTCGAATTCCTGGAGGCGAGGTGGCAACCATGTATATATTCACGGGTGGTGGGAGGACGGACGGGGCCGGGCCGGGCGGATTGATGTCCGCCCGCGCCGCCATGGTCACCATCCACCGGCATCTCGGGTGTCGGCGGATATCCAGATTCTCGGTAGCAAAATTTCACCCTCCTCCTCGTCAGACTTCACTTTAAGATTCGGTGATGGGATTGTTTTAAATTTCAAATTATCAGAGGGTGTGTTATCCTAAATTCACAGTTTTCAGTAACTGTGCATATATTCGCATTTTGTTGAGGTTATTTTGGTTTGCTACACTATATTTAAACGCTGGTTACACTTAATTGGGGGTTTCATTCTCAGATGATTAACTGATTGTATAAATGAGACGTATTGTGGTAAGTGGTCGTTAGCCAGTGATATATTTATGCTTGAGGTCTTTAGGTAGTGGATTTAAGTTAAGATGATTAGTCTTTGGTCATCGTCATTGTATTTGATTCAATTGATTCTAGTTCTAGTTTTTGGAATGTACTTTATGTTGGAAAATTAAGCTTGATAGTTGAATTGTTAATATTATTAGTTGGGAATTCAAGTTTTAAAACAAGTTCATGTCTCTTCTTATTCTTTATTTTTGAATTTATTTATTTTTTTAACACAAATAGAAATTGTTCTCTATTGCAATCAAAGAGTTAATTTACATAAGCCCTAGTTAGGTCCGACAAAGGTATATTACATTCTAGATGTTAATTAAAAAAACTATTTCTAAGTATGACTAATTATTGTATTGGCTTATTTATTAGCCATGTTGCCATTATCTTATTTGTATATCATTGTTGTTGAAATTGCTTGACGTACCCTCTTGCCTTTAGAGGCATGTGTTATATTTTGGTTGAAGTATTAAGCCATATGTTCTATCCATAGTTGATGAAATTAAGCCATATCATGTGATACATCTTTTTTTATGACTAATGTAATCCATTAAATAAAGCATAATTTCTCTCTATTCACAATATTTATGATATAACACTCTTTATGAGTAGCCATGGCCTACTAACAAGTTTGAATTAGTATAATATACATTGGACAAAGATGCAATATTTCTAAAAAGAAGAAAATAGAAAAAGACCTATGTCCCTACTTTAAGAGTCACCATGATTATTTATTTCGCTTCAAGTGTCTTCTTATATCTAAGGAACTCTTAGTACCTTCATAAGTTGATGGTATTCGTGAAAGCAACCATGTATCATAGATATATTATACAAAAGATCAAGCAAGAAGTTGAAGAGAAGAGTTTCAACAAGAAAGCTAGTAAGAACTTGATTAAATCAAATGAGTACAAGATCAACATTAAGAACGGTGAGCTAAAACTCTAAGAAATGTATTGTTAAGACTAAGGATCCTCTCAACCTTTACTCCAATATATTCTAGATATTAAGAAGTTTCTTGAGAAGTTCTTATATTACTTGAAAACAAAACAATTCTAATAAGCTTCTTAGACAACTTCTTTAATCTTCATTGAATTTTCTAGAATTTGTTAGAATATTTTAAAAATCTTTTAGAACCTTCTAAAAATTGATAAAATATTTTAAGAATATTTTTAGAATCAATTTTATCTTTGTGCTACTTCTGAAATTATACATGTTGATTTAAGTTTACTTGAAAAAATTTGTACAACATCAATTAAGGACTCATTAATTTGCAATATCAAGTAGTGCCTTAATAATAATAAGTTCAAATTCATGGGAGATTTTTAGTATTTTGAAGATCATTTATATATTCTAAAATGATCAACATAATTTCTTGTTCTTCAATCTTGTCATGCTTTCCTAATTTCAAGATATTTTGGATTTAACAAAACATTAGAACTTATTTCTTAAGATTTCTAGTAGCCTCAAATGTAGAAGATTGTGAATTTTTTTTGTCCTCTTGTATGACATTTTTTCACAATCTAAAAATTCTTGACATTGTTCTTATAGACTTTTATAGCCATTTCTAATTTCAAAGTGACCATGGTCTTTAGTATCAATGAACTTCATCATTGATCTATTACTATCAGGTATATTTGATACTATCTATATTATTATAGATTGACTTATAAAAATGACATATTTTTTTTTGTATAAAAAGATAATAATTAGAAAATAAATGAAAAGGTTTTTTTTTGACAATACATATTGATATTATGGCCTATTTGATGATATCTTTTTTGATCAAGGACTTGAATTTATATCAAAGTTTTAGAAATTTCTTTTTCAAATATTGAAGATGAATATCAAACTTTCTTTTGTCTTCCATCCTCAAACCAATAGTCAAACAAAATGAGTCAATTAAGTTTTCGAGCAGTATTTGCAATATAATGTCAACTATCAATAAGATGATTGAAGTTCATATTTATCTTTAGTGGATTTTTTTTTAATAATATTTTTTATGCTTTGACTCAGCAAGCACCATTATATGCGAATTATGATTATCATCCAAAGCTTGATTTATTAGGTACATTGAAGGATGAAAACCTAGGAATTGAAGATCTTGCAAAACAATTGTCATAGCTCTAAATAACTTTAAAACTCCATTTACAAGGAGCTCAAGATTCTTATAAAGCATCTTTAGATGAATTTAGAAAAGAATTTCTAACTTTTTAAATTAAGATTGGATGAAATTCTAATAATATTGGATACTATTTTGTTACTATAGCACTCAAATGATATTTCTAGTAGTATGGTTTCAAAAGTAATATTTCTTGGAGATAAAGGTCGATTATCTATTACTTTTATATATATATGTTTTAACTTTTGTACTATGAGAATTTAATAAAGTTAAAAAAACTCTTCATATAAAAAACAAAGAGATGCTCTTGAATCTAATAAAATATATTTTTGAAGTTTTTATGGGCCAAGAAATAAAAATATATTAAAACAATGAATAGTTTGGATAGAAAGAGAAGAATTTTGATGAACTTGAGATATTAGAATGTTGTAAATTAAAATAAACTTTTATTAATTAAAAATATATTTTAATTCATAAAGATTTAATAATCTAATTAATCTAATATTTTTTGATTAATATTTTATTTATATTTAATAATTCCACTAACTTTTTAATTATGAATTAAATAAATTCTTTTATTAAATGATTTATTCTAGTTCACAACTAATTATTAATTTATGAAATTATTTAATAAAATTTCTTTTACT
Source organism: Physcomitrium patens (assembly GCF_059467195.1). Taxonomy (NCBI): domain Eukaryota; kingdom Viridiplantae; phylum Streptophyta; class Bryopsida; order Funariales; family Funariaceae; genus Physcomitrium; species Physcomitrium patens. The sequence goes on from NC_143419.1 coordinate 6,306,248, forward strand.
TCTAATTTAGAATTTAGATCCTTTGACTAATTCAATTCACACTCACACAACCCATTACAATAATGCAAGCTACTTCAATTAACTATTAATAATTTCAATCTTGAAAGATTTTTTTTATGTGATTTTATTAAATATATATTTAATTTTAACTTTAATTTTAATCTAATATTAATTATCATCCAAAAAATAAAAATTCATCTAATTTTTTTATCATCTATGAATAAATTTTCATCCATAATTGAATTTTTATCTAAAAATAAAAATTCATCTATTAATAACCAACTTTCATCTATATATTTTTATCCATATTTGATCCAAGTTCCAAAGACATTTAAATCAAATTGTTTCTAGTACAAGTGATTCATGGAATATCCACTCATCTATTCCATGCATATGAAAAAAATATCAAGTTAAATTAAATAATAAGAATAAATTATTGTGATTGAACTCAACCATTTTCAAATTCCAAAAAAGTCACAATGGGCTTTCATAGCCTCTAATTCCTATTATCAAGGACATGAATTTTAAAGAAAGAAATTCTCAATACACTCTTATGTCACTCAAAAGGAATAGAAAATCATTCAAAGATGATATAATATGAAATTAGAATGGCTATTTTAATTTCTTTCTAAAAACGAGTTCTATAGGAAGCAATTATTATATATTGAAGAAATTCAAGATGCAATAAATTGTGTTTGTTACATACTTTGATCTTTATTTTCTTCAAAGATAGTTGATAGGTTGTCTTAGCTATTGATAGTATTCCATATTAGGATAGATAGACCATCCTATTATTTGATTGTTGTTGAAGACTTTGTAACTCTCTTCAAATAAAATATTTGAAATACCATCAAAAGTTGTTTCTACCTCTAATAAAATCATCAAATATTGAAAGTCTCTTCCAAGATCATAATACCAAATATATTATATCTCACTATCTATTTGAAGAAGGACATGGCATTCTTAAGGAACTTCATCTCAATTACATCATCTTGAAGGTTATATCAATTGCAATGTCTCATCTAATATGTTAGTAAGTGCTAGTTCTTAAGTAGAATCTACTAATTATTAATTTTCCATCTCTTTAATATTACAAATACATAGAAGTTACAAATAAGAATAAAAGATAGAATACTATCTTTCTTTGATCTTGGATTTTTTTTAGTAAAGATTTACTATTCTTCATCTTAATTTTGATAGATGTGACCAATAAAAAGCTTTAATTCTCTTTGCTGCATTTGCAAGATTCTTTGTTGGCCCTTATGTGTATTCACTAATATCATTTTTTCGCCAATGAAGAAGATATTCTGATCCATTTTAGCATTGTCTTGAATCTAAGTCTTCTTTGACTTCAAACACTTGATTATTATCCACTTTTATAGGAGAAGGTGGTATTTGTCTTCTTCCAAAAATATTCATTGTCTTATATGGATCAAAAAGAGACATGTAAAATATAAGATAGATCTTCATAGACTCGAATAAATATAAACAATAAGCGACAAGATTGATTTGTTTACAAGTAGGAATAGATCCAAGCATATGATAGTCCAACTTTTTATAAAGACAAATACTCTTGATATTGCGACAAAGTAGCTATACCTTATCACTCACATTGAATTGTGGTTGTTAATTGCAAATGGCATCCGCATTGATCTTTTGTTGTTTTTGATCTTCTTTTAATTGTATCTTTAGTATTGCATGTAGCTCTAATAAATAATTTTAAGATAGAAAGTCAAAGAGAGCTTTATATCCATCTTTAGAATTTTAAAAAGGATTTTTCAAAATCTTGATACAAATTGAGTCTACCTATCTAATATAATATCTTTAAGTAATCCATGATAGCAATAGATACTGTCAAAAAAAATTTAGCCATTTCCTCACGTATGATAGATTTTGTACGTGATATGAAATATGCCATCTTAAGAAAATGATCTACTATTATAAATATAAAATTATACAAACTTGAGACTAAAATATCTATGATGCAATTCATAGAAATAAAAGATGGTAATTGTTCTAGAATAGGTAAAGGCAAGAAAAGTCCATAAAATTGATGATGAGGATTTTTTGATCTTAAAAAAATATCACATGATTGTACAAAGTTTTTAACTACCTTTCACATTTGAAGCTACTAAAAATCTCTTGATATTAGCTCCAAAGTTTTATTATATGCAAAATATTTGGTTGTTGAAAAATCATGACAAGATAAAAAAAAACATGTAATTGTGTTTCATCCTCTAAAATATATAATTGTCCCTCAAAATAGAATAGATTATTCTTGAACTTAAACTTAAAAGTATCATAAGACTTAAAAGAATTATTCTTAATATCATAAACAAAAAGATCGAAGGACATATTTCATTGAATTTGCTAACAAAGATTGAATCAATGATCAATGTTGGTTTTATTGCTCAAAGATAAAAATGCTTTGAATTTAAGAGAATCATTTTTTGTTGATCTAAAGTTACATTTCCTTCTTTTGGTGCAAAATAAGAACATTTAGAAAGGACATTTGACAAACCTTGTTATTTTTGAGTTAATAAGTGATCTTGAAATCAATCTTCATAAAGATATGCTTCAATGGACTTGGCAACAATTCAAAATACATGTCAAAAGGAAGTATTTGAGATTCTTGTGATCCATATATACAGTGATTAGACTAAAAGCGCCTTCTAAATAATAATGCCATTCTTAAAATAAAGCCATAATTATAAAAAGTTCTTTGTTGCGAATCTCATAATTAATCTTCATTGTTGAAATTTTTTTGGAATGAAAATCTATCAAAGGAAGTTTGTCATCTGCTCCGATTTGAAACAAAACATCATCCATGGCAAAATCTAATGCATTTGTTTTCATAAAGAATGCCTTCAAAAAGTTGATGTGATACAAGATTAATGCAGAAATAAATATTGTCTTTGAGGCTTCAAAAGATGCTTTAGTTTCTTTGCTCCATTTAAGTTTGTCTTTATATATTAGGCATATAAGAAGAGTTGTAACTTGAAAAAAAAATCTTAATAAAGATCTTATAATAATTAGTAAATTTTAAAAAATATTACACATTTCTCACTATTTTTGAGATCTTTCAATCAATTGTAGTTTATATCTTCTTAAGATCCATCATAAGACCATTATTTGAAATGATGTATGTTAGGAAGTTGACTTTAGTGTAAAATAGATACTTTTCTATCTTGATATATAATCCTACATCTTTTAGTTTTTGTAATATATGACAAATATAAAGTTCTATTATGGACATACACATGTAAGTCAATAATTATTTATATAAATAGATAGAAGTAAGTAGAAGTAAATAAAAATAAGTTAATTCTATAATATCTTCTATAGAAGCATTCTAGAAGCTTCATAAATACTATTTTGACTTTATAGGTGTATATAATTAACTTTTTGGATTACAAACATTATCACAAAGTTAGTCATGTGACACACACATAGTTAGCTTGCAGATCAAGCTAGCTATGTAGTCCATATGTTGTCGTAATAGGTGAAGTTTTACTTAAGAATGCTCCAAGTACTTGGCTGTAGAAGATAGAATAAAAATTACAATAATAAAATCCTAACTCTAATAGAATATTAACTAAACTCTAATTAAACTATAACAATGATAAGTAAGATTTAATCAATTCAAAAAAACCTCAAAATAGTTACAAAAAAATAATAAGAAATCTTAAAGAAATATTAAAATGATCACAAATATATCTCAAATATATTTTAATTCAATCTTAATTTAATCCTAATTAAAATATTATTAGACTTCATTCAAATTTTAGGCCAGAAACTAACTAAATCTTAAATTCTAAATAAATCTTAATCAAATTCTAAATCCTAAATCAAATCCTAATCCTAAATCCTACACCAAATCCTAACCAAAACCTAAAATTATACTTTTAGGGACCTTGACCCACTTAAACCTCAATAACTCTCAATTCAATTATTGGATCAAGCTAAGATTCACAACACATATTAAGTACAACTATGACTATTAACCTACAAAATTTCATCTATTGATCTGTAACAAAATTATTGAAATTATCATAAACGACAATTCTATTTTATTTCACAAAATCCAAGTCATCCAAAAACAAACTTGACTTTTTAAAGTTCTTATAAATTCAATACAAATCTAAATTATCCAAAACTAATGCTCAAAGAAATAATATCTGATCTGCTATCAAACTCCACTATCCAGTCTACAAAAGGTCTTCCAAATTGTCGTAGGTGTTCGATTTTGTGCCTTGAGGACTGATTTGGATCAAGGTTGATAACCGGCCATCCTTGAATATTCTTTTTTTGTCTTTTTGAATTAACTTTTTTAAAAATCTACTCCTAACATCTTTTTAGAAATGCTTGTATTCTTTATTTTTCTAATCTACTTTACTTTTCCTTATTTATGGTCCAACAAATTAAATAGAAGTTACTTTTCTAAAAAGATAGTATTATTTCTAAAAGTTTTATTACCTTCCTATCTTTTATTTATATTTTTTTATTTTATATTTTAACTTGGCTCTCCTATAATAAGATCCATATTATCTTCATTTACCATATAGTCGTATTACAACATAATAACATAAAAAAACTTACCTTATAAATCAACGCATATATCCTACAAAGTCAACACATATTAAAAGTCTTATAGAACATCACCATATAGCTCCTAGTTAGATAGTATTCATAGAGACAAGAGTGAAGCCTTCTTTACTTTTGTCAACTCCTTTCTTACTTCTGATCTAGATTCAAGCGTCTGAAGTTTTTTTATCTTTTGGTATTAAGCCATTTTAATTTCTTTTTAATATACATATTTCTTTATTTCTATTCTGTCACTTTTTCTTTGACGTAGATTTCATTGATTTATGCATCATCTTTCCATTCATGTCTTTGTCAGATTGACAAGAGTGCACTTATTATATCAGAGCTTTGTCTGATTTTGATGAAGAGTGGATTATCCCTTTCTCATGATAAGACATAAGCCTATTAGAAGTTGCAGATTACTTTCTTCTAAACTGATATTGTTCTTAGTATTTTCTTTGTCTTCAAGTCCTTTCTTCTACTTGTCTTGAACAATATTAGATATTTTTTTGAGTATTATTATGGCAGAGCTTGTTGAAATAAAGAATACAGTGATACAAATGTAAGAACAATTGAAGTAGTTGATGCTTGCAATGCATCAACGTTTTGGAATGGATACAGATTGAAGAAGTTCTTAAGGTCGATGATAGAGAGTTTTTTTTTATCTTAAACAAATCTTGCATGACTGAACAAAGTTTTTTATATCCTTCTACATTTATGGCCACCAAAAATCTCTACATATAAGCTCCAAAGTCTTATTGTATCCAAAATATCATGTTGTAGGAAAGTCATGAAGTACTTGAAGAACATGTTGTCGTAATACGTGAAGTCTTGCTTGAGAATGCTTTGGGTACCTAGCTATGGAAGGTAGGATAGAAATTACAACAAAAAAATCCTAACTCTAATAGAGTACTAACTAAACTCTAATTAGACTATAATAATGCTAAATAAGCTTTAACCAATTTCAAAGAAATTTCAAAGAAATTTCAAAGAAATAATATGAAATCTTAAAGAAATATTAGAATGATCACAAATATATCTCAAATACATCTCAATTCAATCTTAATTTAATCCTAGTTAAAATCCTATTGGACTTCATTCAAAATTTAGGCCAAAAATAATTAAATCTCAAACCCTAAATAAACCCTAATAAAATTCTAAATCCTAAATCCTAAACCAAATCTTAACCAAATCCTAAACAAACTTTAAACCAAATTCCAACAAAACCCTAAACCAAATCCTAAACCCCAAACTAAATCCTAATCTGTAGAATAGATATTAATTCATTTTTGAAAGATATTGGTAAAATATATTAGTAGTCCATATAATAGAAAATTTAGGAGGACGGATGAGTGATTTAGTTATTAAAAGTGGTTAATTATAGAATTATGGTTAGAATCTGGAGAATCAAGGGAAAGTATATAGGAGTTGTAGAAGTTAATTAAGGTGCCATCAATGTGATAGTTATGAGCCGGGTAACTTTGTGCTACCTCTTTTCTTTTGTTTGTTATTTTCTTTGAATAAGAGGATTGACAATTTTTGAATATTGTGAAGTGAATTATGGTATGGAAATGTGATTGGTTTTATTTGAGAAGAAGAAAGATTGAATGCTGAAATGTGATTGCAGTTCAGCAGAGAGAATGAGTCTGTATTTGTGTCAAACACTGTAATGTGAATGGCAGTTCTGTGTGAAGAATTTGAGTGAGTGGAATGAGGGTAATTATGTGCTGAAAGCTGTGAGGGCGCAATATTACAGTTGAAGATTATGAAGGTGAATATATTGGTGGAAATAGCAGTTATTGGTATGACTGAATTGCTGTAAGGAAGAGACCGATAAGGTGAAGGAGGAGATTATAGTTTTTTTGTGTGTTCAGATATTATAAATAGAGACGATATATTCAAGAGGTAATTGATTGTGTGACCCTAACGTGAACGCTTAAGCAAGTAATCATTCCCCATGTTCGAATCTCCCTAAACGGGTTTATTTCCATTAGATTAATTTAGAATAAATAAAATGAGCAATCACATTTTGGCACCGCTGCCGAGGATTGACAACATTATTGAGTGTTAGGAATTAACTGTCAAAGCAGTAAAGGAGATTAGGAAGCAAGCTCAGTAGAAATAATGAAAGAATATGGTTATTAAGAATGAGGATTTAACAGCAAAGAGAATAAAGCAATCAAAGGAAAGAACAGAGCGATCACAAGCAAGAAATTTGTTGCATAACGAGCGAGATCTTAAATTAAAAAAGAAGCATCGACAAAGTTGGATTAAGCCGTCGTTGCATGCTTGTCGACATATTTGATCATACCTAGAAGACGATCGACCTCTAATATTTCAGAAGTACATATCATTAAAGAAATTGCTAAAAGCACTTGTGGGTAGTGCTGCTAATAGTCCAGCATAACTTTCAAGCCGTTAATAAAAAATAAAGAAGACACAAAGGAATTAGGTACTCTACTGGGTATTTTTCCAATTGAAAATACGTCTGATTCTAACAAGACTGGTTTTGAAGATTGGTATAAATCACTTGCCAATAAAGACCAATTCAGAGTATATCAAAACCTATTATTTTCACCTCATATTCAACCAATAAAATTATTTGGGGATAATAATAGTCAATCGAGAAGGCCTAGAAGTCCAAAAAAGACTTTTGCGAGAGACAATTTTTATTTTAATAAGAAATTGAGCAGAACACCAGCATCTTTAATGACGTCCGGAAGACCAGCAGTTCAGATTGTAGTTCAAATGGGTGCAGTGGATGATCGAACGACTAACGTCATGCCATTACCTACTTTTTGGGGTTTGCCAAGTACGGATCTAAATCAACATTTGTCTCAATTTTTGACGACGTGTATAGCCAATAATGGAAGAACAGAAGACATTTGGCTGAGATGGCTACTAGTGACATTGAAAGACACAACGTTTGAGTGGTATAACCACCAACCTGTGGGACAATTTATCAATTGGAAGGCATTGAAAAATACATTTTTAGTCCATTTTTGACCAATTGGTTTTGAAGAACGTCTTAGAGAAAAATTAATGAACAGCAGAATGGTACTAGGAGAAGCAGTACAGTCATATTATGGTCGTGTAGTAGATATACTTCAAAAATGGCCAAATAACCAAATGTCAAAATCGTTTGTATTGTCCATATTGGTTAGTGGACTATACCCACCAAAATTGAAGATGTTTATAAAGGAGGCCCAATCAGCCACCATTACATTATCTCTTGAGCGAGCAAAAGTATGGGAGGAATGTCACTATGACCAGAACTTAACAGTTGGAGCCACGATGATTCCATCTCAAGGAGGTTATTAAATGACAAATTAGAATGACGCATCAGAAGGTTATCTGGGAAGGAATGATTATGGTACAATTCCACAAAGAATCATAGATATCATTCCATTGCAGGCTGTACCACCATCATCATCACACCCGTATGCACCTTATTTTACATATCAAATGCATTGATATCAAGGAATTCCAATAAGTCATTGCTATTAATATTGACGAAAAAAATGGATGAATTAGCTGTGAATCTAACGAAGGATAAAAAAAAAGGCATAAACCAACCAATATGCATCCCAATGTCTAGTGCAGCAATTGTAAGGGGCAAGATTATTTAGTAACAGAATGTCCTTCACCACCCCAAATGACTATATAATGTACCTTTTGCGGGGGCAAGCATATTACCACCTACTGTTGGAATTTACGGAAGCAACAACAACTTAGTAACCAGATAATGATTCAACCAACTTCGTAGGATATCAATCAAGTACAAACAAATAATAGATTTGGTTGGAATGGAAATCGAGCAAATAAACAAAACAAGAATTATTCTAATTTTTTAAACTCTAAATTTCACCAAGAAGGTGTATCCAATACTCATGGATTGACAATGAATCAAACAGGATACCATCAATATTCATCCATGATGAAGCCAATGCCAGACTCTATAATAATAATGGGTCAATCAAGATCCTTTACTCATCTGACATGGAACAGACCTAGCCGTTATATACAAATAGAAACACCTATTATCCCTGAAGGAGTTAGCAGGAGACCACTTTGTTGCTATCATTGTAGACAAATCAGACATTATGCGAGTGAATTTTGTAATCCAAGGGCCAGTAATGACTATGCTCCAATATGTGGAAATTGTAAGCAGTCTAATTATACTTATCAGCAGTGCAATACGCCCTTTAATTATAATAATTGGGACCAACAAATACAAACAAGCCAACCGACGGAGGACAAAGGTCATATTCAATGAGATTCACTAGTACATCGTGTCGAGGTGGTGAACGCAGTGCTTACCAGAGGCCAACAAAAAGACAAGAATCTAATTCAGGACTTGGATGAACCAATCGCAGGAGAGCAAGTAGTACCATTCACGGGGCTAAATGAACTAATATCAGTATTCGGACGTATCCCAATATTGAGACCTCAACAGATTGAAGAACCTAATTTGGTTCCACATGCCAATTTGCCGGGACCATCAAGATCAATCCCAACTGACCAAGTACCAATACTTGTACAACCCAATAAAAGATCTTACACATTAAAGGAACCTTTAGTGGTAGAAAAGTTGGCAAAGTTTCTAGTGGCAATCCCAATCGCTAGGAAGGAATTGCTACCGAATGGAGTAAAATCAAAACCAATGAAATGCAAAAAAGTATTGAAAATTACTCTCAATATGGAATCCTACGACATTCGAAAGGATTTGGATGTTATTCAGCCTTCAATTACAATGAAGCAACTTTTGGTTGTAGCACCAAAATGTCAATCTACATTGAATTCAACATTAATACGACAAAGATCCCGCACTAAAAAAATTCATGAAATTAGCTTAAATTTAGATCCTGGAGTACCAACAATCGATGTATCAATCAATGGCGTTTTAATTCTAGTGGTACAAGTCTATGGTGGCTCCAGTGTGAATTTAATGAATACGGATACAATGGAGTACTTGGATCTAAAGTAATTGCTACCTATGACATTGGTCTTGCGAATGGCAGATCATAGTTTGATAAAGCTAATGGAAATCTTACGTAATATTGCCTTTGTAATTGCGGGATTGACATACAAAATCAATTATATTGTATTTCGATTATAGAGTTCTACGTTATCATATCCCATTTTATTAGGTAGACCTTGGCTTTATCAAACCAAAGTTAAGAACGATTGGGGCCGAGGCACATTGACAATTGGAAAAGGTCATGAGTAGATTATTTTACAGATATATTTGGTACAATATCATGGAGAATTTCAATTGCCAGAATCAAAATTTATAATGGACAACGAGAGTTAATCGATTGAAGAAGATGTCGATGCTATAGGTTCATCGCAATTTGAAGTAGGATAAAATACTTCAACAACAAAGGTAAGAATCTACCAATTTGGAAGTCTCGACAAATATTTACTATATCAGGAAGATGCGACTAACTCAGATCATGCTATTGTCGAATGGATGAACGATTTCACAATCAATAGAGTCAGCACATTGGAATCAGATTTGGGTGGTTCTCATATGTCGGATAATACAAGATATTCAGATCAAGAGAAGATAATTAAATCAGAGATTGTTGAAGACCATGTGTGTTAATCTATTAACCTGGGCACCAACAAAATACCACAGCTAATTAAAATATATGCCAGTATTATTGATACAGAATTGGATGCTTGAAAATAATTTTTCGTCCATCACAAATCTGCCTTTGCATGGTCATATGCGGATTTGAAAGAGATTCCAACCGACGTGTGTGAACACCAAATTATTCTGGAAGAGGGTGTTACGCTAGTTTGTCAAAGACAACACCGGCTTAATCCAAAATATTCCCTTTTAGTGAAAGAGGAATTGGATAAACTTCTCGACGTGGATTTTATTTATCCTGTTTTGCATAGTGCATGGATGTCATCAATCGTGATGGTACTGAAGAAGAATGAAAAAATCAGGATATGTCAGGATTTCTGGAAACTTAATGCAGCCATCGAGAAAGATTACTTTCCATTACCTTTCACGGACAGTATGGATAACCTATTGGCATTATCACCAAGTAGTAAAAGAATAGGAGTGGGGCACCAGTTAAAGTCATTCTGTGGTATTGTTTTGGATTGACTGGAGTGCCATTTTCTTATATTTCTTGTGTATTTGAGAGTAGTAGTTCCAGTTAAGAATTAACAGTGAAGAGTCAATCACAAGTGTCGATTGAAGATATTCCAGAATGGATGAGTCACCAACAATAACAATTGGAACTTTGGGATGTCCAGATCTTGAAACTGAATACTCAAGTCCATGTATTGGGCGAATACAATGAAGACCTTTCAACTCAGTTGAGGTAGGAGTCGATGGAAGGATTGGAAGAGAACGAAGATTTGCAGTTGGAACCGGAATTGGTGGAACCAATAACAGATACTGCGGCAATTGATTATTTAGATAGGCCAGAGGGATTACAATTTCTGTAGAGTTTTGTTAGATAATTTTTAAATAGGTATCAATTGAGTATTTGCGAGGACGTTGCACAAATAGGAGTCGGGCTATGTAGAATAGATATTAATTTATTTTTGAAAGATATTGATAAAATATATTAATAGTCTATATAATAGGAAATTCAGAAAGATGGATGAGTGATTTAGTTATTAAAAGTGGTTAATTATAGAATCATGGTTAGAATCTGGAGAATCAAGGGAAAGTATAGAGGAGTTGTAGAAGTTAATTAAGGTACCATCGATGTGATAGTTGTGAGCCGGGGTAAGTTTGGTGCTACCTCTTTTCTTTTGTTTGTTATTTTCTTTGAATAAGAGGATTGAGAGTTTCTGAATATTGTGAAGAGAATTATGGAATGGAATTGTGATTGGTATTATTTGAGAAGAAAAAATATTGAGTGCTGAAATCTGATTGTAGTTCAATAAAGAAAATGAGTCTGTGTTTGTGTTAAATACTATAATATGAATGGCAGTTCTGTGTGAAGAATTCGAGTGATTGGAATGAGGGTAATTGTGTGCTGAAAGCTGTGAGGGCTCAATATTACAATTGGAGATTATGAGGATGAATATATTGGTAGAAATAGCAGTTATTGATATAATTGAATTACTGTAAGGAAGAGACCGATAAGATGAAGGAAGAGATTATAGTTTCTTTGTGTGTTCAGATATTAGAAATAGAGATGATATATTTAGGAAGTAATTGATTGTGTGACCCTAACGTGAACGCTTAAGTAACTAGTCATTCCCCATGTTTGAATCCTCTTATACAAATTTATTCCCATTAGATTTATTTGGAATAAGTAAAATGAGTCATTACATAATTAAATCTTAAATCAAATCCTAACTAAATCTTAAACCCTAAATCAAATCCAAACCAAATCTTAAATCTTAATCAAATCTTTAATTAAATCTTAACCAAATCTTGAACCAAATCCTAAACTCTAAATGAAACCCTAACTAAATCCTAATCCTAAATCAAATTCTAACCAAATTCTAAATCCTAAACCAATCCCTTATTAAATCTTAGTAATTCCTATAACAGATTTAAACCTCAATAATTAATAAATAAATCATTGATCTTAACTCAAATTTTGCTTAATTTTTAAAAACTAAGTTGAAAACAAGCACAAAAAGTTTTAAAAGAATTAAAATTATCAAATAGACGATAACCTCAAAAATATGCTCGGGTATTGGCTGGTCTCCTTCTCCAACCTTGATGCCAATCTCCCAGAGCCAATATTTCTCCTTTTCACCATTTGATTGATTTCAAAATTTTCATACACATAGAAAAACAAGTCTTATATCCTTTCACTTTAATTTCACTCTAATCCAACTAGTAGATTGCAAGAAATCTTAAAAACCCTCACTAGACCTAAAATTCTACTTTTTGAGACCTTGACTCATTTAATCCTCAATAACCCTCAATTCAATTGTTAGATTGAGTTCAAATTCACAATACTTATTGAACGCAACTATAACCATAGTTCTACAAAATTTCATTAATATATCTATTACAAAACTCTTGAAATCATTGAAAATATAAAACTTATTTTATTTCATAAAATCGAAGTCATCCAAAACAAACCTTGACTTTGTAAAGCTCTTACCAAGTCAATACAGATCCAAATCACCCAAAAGCAATGCTCATAAAAACTTTATCCAATCTTCTATCAAATCCCACTCTTCGATCTGCCGAAGAGTCCTCGAGTTGCCATAGGTGCTTAGTTTTGTGCCTTAGGATCTGATTTCGACCCTGGTTGATTACCTGCCCTCCTTGGGTATCAATATCTAGTTTTTCTAAATTTTTTTGGTTAGAATTTACTTTCAACTTTTTCTTAAAGATGTCTATATCATTTATTTTTTCAATCTATCTTATTTTGCCTTATTTTTGATCCTACAAAGTAAATAGAAGTCATAATTTCTAAAAGGGTAGCATTACTACTAAAAGTTTTACTACCTTTCTATCTTTTATCTATTTTTTTTTTAATTTATCTTTTAACTTGGCTCTTCTATGATAAGATCCATATTTTTATCTTTCACCATATAGTCATATTACAACACGACAATGTAAACATGCTTTTCTTTTTAGAATATATAATCGACCTTCAAAATAGAGTAGGTTGTTTTTGAACTCAAACTTAGAAGTATTTTAGGACTTAGAGGAAGGAATCTTGATATTATAAATAAGAGGATCAAAAGACATACTTGATTGGATTTGTTTCATAAGAATTGAATCAATAGTCAATGTTGATTTCATTACTCAAAGATGAAAATGCTTTGGCTTCCAGAGAATCATTCTTTATTGATCAAAAGATGCATCTCTTTTATTTGATGCAAGATAAAAACATCTAGAAAGGGCGTTTGACAAACCTTATTATTTTTTGGATTGATACATGATCTTAAAATCAAATCTTAATAAAGACATGCTTCAATGAGCTTAGTGACAATTCAAAACACGTGTTGACATGAAGTACTTGAGATTCTTAGGGTCCATATATATGGTGATTAGATTAGAAGTGCCTTCTAGATGATGATGCCATTCTTGAAATGAATCAATGATTGCAAAAAGCTCTTTGTTGTAGATTTCATAGTTAATCTTCGTTGCTAAAAAGTTTTTGGAATAAAAAGCTACTAGATGAAGTTTATTATCTTTTTTCATTTCTAATTATATGGCATCCAAATTAAAGTTTGATGTATTTTTTTCTATAAAAAATACCTTAGAAAAGTTGACCCAATACAAGATTGGTGTAGAAATAAAAGCTAACTTCAAAGCTTCAAAAGATGTTTCAGCTTCTCTGCTCTACTCAAGTTTTTCTTTGCAAGTCAAATATATAAGTGGGGCTACAACTCGAGAAAAGTCTTTAATGAGGATCCAACAATAGTTGATAAAGCCCAAAAAGTAGTAGACATCTCTTACCAATTTTAAAATCTTCCAATTCATAATAGTTTGAACTTTCTTACGATCCATCACAAGTCCATCATTTGAAATGATGTATCTTAAGAAGTGGACTTGAGTAGTATGGAATACACACTTTTTTATCTTGGCATAGAGTTTGGCATCTCTTAATTTTTGTAATACATAACAAACATGAAGTTCATATTCATTTGTGTTTTTAGAATAGATCAAGATGTTGTCCACATAAAAAATAATAAAATCATCTTAAAACTCTCAAAAAACATCATTCATTAGATGTTGAAAAGCTGCTGGTGCATTTGTAAGTCCAAAAGGCATGACGTTGTATTCAAAATGTCCATACCTAGTTCAAAATACAATCTTCCATTCATCTCCTTTTTTTAATATGTACTAGATTATTTGCTCCCTATAGATCTATTTTTGTATAGATCTTAGTTTGATTCAATTGATTAAGAAGTCCAAATATTAAAGGTAGAAGGTACCTATTTTTGATAGTCATCTTATTGATTCCTCGATAATCAACACACATCTACAATAATCCATCTTTTTTTCTTTACAAATATGATTAGAGCTTCTGTTGGTGATTTGAAATGGCGTGTAAAATTCTTGGCCAGATTTTCTTCAATATATTCCTTAAATTCAAACAATTCATTTTGTGATAAACTATGTATTGGTCCAAATGGTAGTTGTATTCTTTCTTGAAGATCAATTGAGCAGTCATAGGGATGATGTTTTGGAAGAATATTTACATTCTTCTTCTCAAATATATCTTGAAACTCTTGATATTGGCTTGGAATGCCACTTGAAGTCTTTGCATCATTACAAATATGTGGCGTAAATGACACAAGGTGATCTTTTTCTTTGCAGCATATAAGAAAATTCTCACATCTATAAATATAGGTTTTATTATGCTAGATTTATGACTTTCTATAAGATTAATTTCATCCTTAGTTATATTTTTAGAAAATTCAAGAATACAAGAAATCCAATCTATGTAAGGATTATATTTTTTTAACCATGATAAATCTAAAATGATTGGATTAGAGGGAGATCTAATTATATTAAAGATTATGTAACTACTATGACTATTTATTGCTACATCTGTAGAAAGTGTTTCATGAATAATATCTCCAAAAGATAATGGACGACTATCTATGACTTTTATATGAATAGATTTAATCTTTTGTACTAACGATATTTTATATCTTTTAATAAATTTTACATCTAAGAAATAAACTAAGGCTCCTGAATCTATAAAGATAGAGGCTTTATAATTATTAGGTCTTAAATATACATCTATTATAAAATAAAGAGAGGATTTTGAGGAGAGGATAGGACCTTCATTAGAAATTATATAAGATTCTAACTGCACGGTCCCTATTGTAACTGGACAAATTCATTTTCCGATACACTGTCTTTTTTGATAGATGTGCTCTTCATTTTGTGGTTTTGTCACTTCTTTGGACAATCTTGAGTAGTGTATTTAGGTTCTCTACAATATAAGCACAATCTTTCTTGATGGCGATGAGTCTTTTCTTGCTCGATAAGAAGTTTAAAATATTGTCATATTATAATTACTTATAATATGTAAAAATTAATTAAGACATATAATATATTTGTGAGTCTTGATGTAGATTAGAGTGGTTAGTAAATAAATTTAAAGAAAATTGATATAAGAAAAGTTATTTGGAGATTTATCTATTTTGATTATAGTGTTTATATTATGTAGGATTTAGATATTTAGTATAAAGCTTAAGAGAAGTTTGGAGTTTAAAGATGAAAGTTTAAACTATTAGGAGGCTTATAAGAAAGGATGAAAGCAAGGTATGGTTGGATGTAGGCAAGGGGTGAAGACCTTCATCCCTATTGGTCGAATGTCATGCCCAATGGACTTTAAGGAGGCTACCCGAGGCCTTATTAGGAATTAGGGTTTTTATTTGAAAGCATTCAAGCTTTGGAGGCTAGGATCAGCAATTTCAGGATTTTGGGTATAATTTGGTTGAAGATTTTGTGTGATTTCGAATTTTTGTAAAGGAAATATAGGTGTTCAAAGTTGACATGTCAAAATTGTATCTAATGTCACTCTTTGAAGCATTACATATGCGTACGAAGAGAAATGAAAGATTGGCAATTGGAATTAGAGAGAAAACTTTTTTAGCTACACTTTATATATATTGCTTGATGAATTTCAAGTCTAGATGAAGGAGTTATAAGGCATTGAAGACAACATATGTAATTCAAAGGTAGTAAGTGAGTCATTTTCTTGATAGTAATGGTTGGAGCCATATCTTGAGTTTCTGGACGAATTTTTGGCTCAAAATTATCATAAGTATGAGTCATTAAGTTGAAAAGCTATAAATCATAGTTTTATGGTATTTGAGTACTTATTTTGTGAGATATGAAGAAATTAGCATGTAGGTGTATGTAAGCTAGGATTTAAAGCTATTGTTAGGGTTTTGGTGATATCTCAAGATCCATAACAAATTTGCGGTTGAATTTTTTTGTGGTACTTTTGAAAGTATATCAATACTTCATGTAAAATTTATAGTTGTTTGGATGGTATGATTGTGAGATATGAGTTGTTAAAGTTTGAGAAACATTGCTCATAAAGATATATAAGGTTTTAAGATACTTTATCATACATTTGGGTATTTTCTTGGTACGTGGACTTATATATTGATGTAATTGCCCAAAAAAAGAAAATATTATATATATAAACTTGGTATTTTTATATCTTAGACTTGATTGAGTATTTAGTAGCACCTAGAAGCTCAGCACTTTTTTGAGGTAAACTCTTTCTACCATGATAACGTACCACATCAATTTGTATATCTTCTACTTTTGAATGTATGTGTTGAAGAGATGTTGGTATTGCCATCAAATCATAGTAACGTTGAGGCCTATTCATATGACTTTTAGATTAAAATTTAAAAAGTCAATTATCACATTTTATAGCAAAGTCAATTGTTTGACTCAATGTTTGAGGATCAGGTAAGTTGACCATCAATATCTTTACTTCATATTGTAATCCATAGAGAAATTGGCTAATAAGTGTAGCATCATACCACTTGATATCAATTATAAGTTGTCTAAATTATAAAACATATAACATTATAGATCAATTGTCTTATCGCAAAATATAGATCTTGTTGGTTGCAATACAAGTTGCATTATGTTCTCTATACATGGACCAAAATTCTACCAAAAATGCATCCAGATTATCTTATATTGGATCTTGTCATTCAAGAAAAGGTGAAAACTATGATAGTACTCAACATAAAAAAAGTATACCATTGAATCTAATTTGTGATCCTAGAGTTGGACAGCTTTGAGGTTGAAGTTCAATCATAAGCTGTATTTGATTGATAAATCCTTGAAATTTGAATCTTATACCATCAAAATTTTTGGAAAGGTAATTCTTGGTTTACTAATACTTGAAGGATGTTCTATCATGGATGAAAGGATATAATTTGGTGCAGATAATGAGGCAACTCTAATCATCTCTATATCCTCACTTTGTGTCATTCTTGTTGATTCTTGTGGTAGTAAGTTAAGTTGATGCATTGCAAGCATCAACTACTTCAATTGTTCTTGCATTTGTGCCACTATATTCTTTATTTCAACAAGCTCTGCTATAATAATACTCAAAAAAATATCTAATATTGTTTAAGACAAGTAGAAGAAAGGACTTGAAGACAAAAAAAATACTAAGAATAATATCAGTTTAGAAGAGGGTAATCTGCAACTTCTAATAGGCTTATGTCTTATCATGAGAAAGGGATAATCCACTCTTCATCAAAATAAGACAAAGCTCTGA
This sequence comes from Physcomitrium patens, assembly GCF_059467195.1. Lineage (NCBI taxonomy): Eukaryota > Viridiplantae > Streptophyta > Bryopsida > Funariales > Funariaceae > Physcomitrium > Physcomitrium patens. The sequence goes on from NC_143419.1 coordinate 6,324,052, forward strand.
TATTATAAGTGCACTCTTGTCAATCTGATAAAGATATGAATGGAAAGATGATGCATAAATCAATGAAATCTATATCAATGAAAAAGTGACAGAATAGAAATAAGAAAATATGTATATTAAAAAGAAACTAAAATGGCTTAATACCAAAAGATAAGAAAACTTGAGATGCTTGAATCTAGACCAGAAGCAAGAAAGGAGTTGACAAGAGTGAAGAAGGCTTCACTCTTGTCTCTATGAATACTATCTAACTAGGAGCTACGTGGTGATGTTCTATAAGACTTTTAATATGTGTTGACTTTGTAGGATACATATGTTGACTTATAAGATAAGTTTTTTTATATGTTTGCTACATAGTTAGCTTGTACTTTAAACTACTAATATGTGTTGTACATGGTTAACTTGTTAACCAAGTTTCTAATCTAAAAATCAATAATGGATACCTATAAAGTCAAAGTAATGTCTATAATGCTTCTAGGAAGCCTCCGTAGAAGATTTTATAGAATTAACTTACTTTTATCTACTTCTTTTTACTTCCATCCATTTATACAGGTATTTATTAGCTTATATTTATATATGCATGATATAAACTATATTAATTTGCATTGATTCCGACCTTAATGAATAAGTTTCTATAAATTAGGAAACTGTTATTACTTCTTGATTTGTTCTTTTCTAGCCAAAAATTTGTTTTGACACCTTTCAAATAATTAATTATTACCTGCTATGATTTAAGCAATTAATTATTCTCAAGATTTTTGCTTTTCGCCATAGTTAATAAAAAATCTTTGACATTGTCCTTCAATCTATGTTAACTTTTTTGATTTGGACTTTGTCATTTTAGTCTACATGATAAGTAAGGTTTTAGAATTCAACAGCATATGTGGTGGCTGACTTTGATTCTTGTCATAAAGATAATAATTTGGTCTGTGTTTCTCTTTTTTTATCACTTTCTTTAAATGTAGCCATAAATACTTCTAAGAATGAATTTAAATCATAAAAGAATTGTGAATCCTTTTCTATCAAAGGTGCAAATCAAGAGAGCACTCTTCTAAATAGAAGTGGCTTATGAGTCCAATTTGAGTAAATCCATTAAGGTATTGGAAGGAATGCAATTTTACATAGAGTTTGACTTGTTACAAGAATCTTCAAAATTTTAATCTTGTTCCATCACACTTTTTAAGCATACTAATCTTTGTCTTATTGTACTTAAAAAAATAAAATTTTTTGGATTTAGTTGTGAGGTCTATCTATTTGCTTCCTTCAACTATATAATTTCTTGATACAAACTTTGAATGCTTTTTATAGATGTATGATTAGTATTTTTATACTTGACACTAAATTTCTACTCTAAGACTATTAAAAAGTGCATAAAAATCTATAATAGTTACAAATCTATTCTTACTTCTATTAAGTGAAGCATCTATGATTTTTTCTTCTATTTCAAGTAACTTAACAAATTGACAAGTCAAATTAAAAGAAGGTAATTCACAACCTTTAATGTCAAAAGAAAGATAATCTTTTTCAACAATAATTTCCATAGAAAAGAATATCCACAAGTTGATTCTAATAATTTATTATTGACAACTAATCAAATTAGAAGAACGACTAGTTGTAGAAATTGATTGTCTATTTATTAGAGGAACCAACTCAATTGTATTTGATAAAGAATTATAACCTTGGCTCAGCACCGCTCAATCCATTGTATATTCCAACCACAACATCAAGGAATGAAAGCTCATTTGTAATACCTTATTATTACCAACTATATACTACTATGCCAAAAGGAAAAATATCCACAATTTATCAACCTTGATTTGAATTTAATAATAATTCCAAGTTCTCAATACTAATCATTTACTACAATTAATTAATCATCGCTTGAAGATATATCCTTAAGCTTGAAGTATGGATATATAAAAATATATAAAAGCTCAAGTAGAATCACATGCCAACACCAACAATACTCTCTTTAAAATAGCTCAAAGAAGTAGTACAAGAGCTTTGACCTTCTAGTACTACCATGTGAAATCACTCATTGCTACTATTGAGATTACAAGCAAAAAAGACCAAATACTTGAACTCCAAATGGCAGATCAAAATTTGAGCTCCAAAGCAACATCACGATTTGGACCATACAATAGCTTATTACTTTGTAAACTAATTGAAACTCTTAAAACTAATTTTTGAATTCTTTTGATATAAAGGCGACAACAATTAAAAAAAGAAATTACAACAATAGCCATTCAATGTAAAATAAAAAGAAGATCACAATATAACTTTATTAAATAGAGCCTGCAATAATATTATAGCATCTAGTTAGAGAGCATCAATGCTAAAATAAAATAGAAGTTAGTTACAATAGACCTTAATCTTTGGAGCTTAAAGTAAAATAGAGCCTGACTACAAGAATAAATCTGCTCTCAATAGTTGATGATAATTATTAAGCTAAAAAAATATAAAAAGCTTGAAATTCTATTATATTAAAACTAATAGAATTCTATGCAAATATATTGCAAAAATAAATGAAAGAAAAAAATGAGATCCAAGGCACACTTTGTCAAACTTTAACAACCTCTTCTCAAAAACATTAGGATCTACTTTTATCTTTGGAATATTTTGAGAAGGTAAAGGATTATTTATTTATTTATTTATTTTTATCTTTCCTTCTCTTCTTTATTTTTATTTTTATTTTTATTTTTTTAAGTTCCTTATATCTTCTACTCTTATTTATAGCTTAAATATATTTGTGGTACAAAAAAATAGAGAATCAACAACCAGTAGATTCAACTCAAGAGCTATCATTTGCTGACTTATCAAAGAAGATATTTTAATCCTCACAACCTTACAAATGATGTAATTAAGATGAAGATCTTTAAAATAATACGTTCTTTTTTAAATAAATGATAAAATACAATATATTTTGTATTACGACTTTGAAAGAGACTTTTGATATTTGGTAATTTTATTAGAGGTAGGAATAATTCTTGACAGTGTTTCAAATGTTTTATTTGAAGGGAGTTATAAAGGCCTCAACAATAATCAAATAATAGGATAGTCTATCCACCTTAATATGAGATATTATTGGTGGCTCAAAAAACCTATCAAAATATCTTCAAATAAAACAAAGATCAGAGTATATAATAAATATAATTTGTTATATTTTGAATTTTCTTAATATATGATGACCACTCTTTATAGAACTTTTCTTTAATAAGAGGAGTAATATCACAGATTATAATTATCATATTACTTACTCTACACTAATCTAATCGGAATAAACCTATATAGAGGGATTAAAACATGAGAAGAGACTATTTGCATGAGTTTTCATGTTAGGATCATATAATTAACTATCTCTTGATCAACTAAAACAGCCAAGAAAGCTACAATACCTCCTACATTTTATTAAATAAAATATTACAATCTATAATTCTATATTATGCATTCACTATTTCTTCTCCTCTCTTAAATTATGACAATAATAGGTAATATTGTAATATCTTAAAAGATTATATAAAACATTCTCTACCCAATCACTGAAATTCTTCAAAACTAACTGTCATTCCCAATAATCTGCTTCATATAATTCTAGACTCCACAAACTTCTTCTTGGTACAATCTCAACTCTCAAAAATCAATGCATTATAATTCTCCCCGTCATATCCATACTTCACAAACATCTTCCATTATCAACTTTGCAATCCTCCACTTATAATTCAACACACAATAAATTTAATTTTTCATTTGACATCATTTAAATCAAATATTTCTTTCATTCTAGAATTTTACTTTACATTATTCAAATTCTATCCATTATTCTTCTTCTACAAAGAAAACAAAAAAACAAAGAGGTAGCACCAAGCTTACCTTGGCTCATGACTATTACAGTTTGGCCCTGTCTACTTCTTCTTCAAACTACTTATGCTTTCTTTGAAATGCCAACTACTACATAACCGATGATAACTACATCATACCTCTTACTTTCTAAACTATCCATTCATCAGTTTACTAGCTTTTCTTAATCCTACATACTATGTGTTATAAAACAAAAAATATCCTATCCATTCTATACAAATATATATATATATTTATTTCAATAATTACTTATATAATTAAGTAAAAATAATAAAAAAAAAAAAATTATGATATTTTCTAGAGAAGATTCTTAAAAGCTTTATAGATACAATTTTGACTTTTTACATATTTGTAATTGATAAGTAGATTAGAAAGTTGGTCAACAAGTTAATCATGTGTTGATAGCTTATAAAACAAGTTAATTATATGGTATACATATAGAAAACTTTACTTGCAAATTAAGATACATGTCTAGCAAAGTCAACATGTATTAAAGGTCCTATAGAATGTCGCCACATAGCTCCTAGTTGATAGTATATATGGAGACAAGAGTGAAGCCTTCTTCACTCTTGTCAATGCTTTTCTAATCTTTAGTTTTATTTCAAGACTTTCTAGTTCAATATATTACCAATTTATAGTGATTTCTTAGTCTTTTTGAGTGACATAAGAGTATATTGAGATTTTATTTTTTTTGAGATTCATATCTTTAACACATGGCATAGTAGTAATGTTGGATTTTCAGCACTATTAGCATTGTCTTTACCACCTCAATGAAATTTATTATCATTTAATAGATTTAAAGTTATTTGAATGCACAGACTAAAAAGAAAGAAAAATAACAATAATAGTAGCAAGTACACATTGGTGCATCATGTCAAGCATGTGTGCCATTGGTCTCAAGTTGGAAGTTTTATTGTGTTAGTATAGTGTAAATTTATTGTGCAAACATCTTTTTTTGTTGCTCTAACTTTTTATTAAGTCTTTCTTCTAACAACTTCTCTTCTTGTAGTTGCTCTTGATTTTTTGTGAAGTTTTGGTTATTTTAAAATTTTTCTACTTGAAGATATTTTTATAGCATAACAACAATGCAAGATTTTCTCCACCTTGATTAAATTTATATCATTGCTTTATTCAAAAGCCATGCAGAAGATCAAAGAATATAGTATTTAAAAGTATTAATTATATAATTGTGAATACAAATATTTATAGTACATGATATGCAATGTAAAAGTAAACCCAAATCAAAACCTTAGAATTTGTATTCTTATATCTGACACTGATATCTACTATTGCTGCTTTATTACTTTTAGAAGAGTGCACAATACATTTAAATTGCCAAATTGGTAGCAAAATGGAATCAATTTTTATATTCAGTCATGCACAACACATAATAATACATCAGCAACCACATTGTATAAGGACCTCACTATAACTACACACAAAATAAATATGTAAAGACCTCACTATAATTACATATAAATATAAGTGTATACATAGTTTTAGTGCCTCTTATTACTCTAGCCAATGGAATATTTTGATACTATATACAAATGTTAAAAGTCGATTTTTTTTATCTAAGTGATAAAAATGGTATTTACTTTTATAGAAAGCCCTTCATTGTAACTTAATGTGTCTTTTAGTACAATAAAATAAAATAAAAAACATACACACACAAACACATAATATACTATATTAGTGTCTTTTATTGCAATCAAAGAAAAAAAAGAAAAAAAAAATATACATCAACAACCAATTAGTATTTCTTATTGTAATTAAAAAAGAAAGAAAGATAGAAAATAATATACATTAAAAGCCAATCATTATTTGTTATCGTAAGTAAAAAAAGAAAGATAGAAAATAATGTATATCAACAGCTAATTAGTGGCCCTTAATGCTCTAGCAAATGAGATTTTTTGATATTATATATAGTTGTCCAAAGCCAATTTTTTTTATATGAGTGGTGTTCATTGTCACTTTTGCAAAAGGCTCTTTATTGCAACTTAATTGCTTTTATTGCAATTATCACTTTTGGAGAGAGCCCTTCATTGCAATTAATACTTTGGTAGTCAATCAAATAAAATAAAATAAAATAAACATAATATACCTTTGTAGCCAAGCAGTGCCCCTTACTGCAATTAAGAAAAACACAATATGCCTCGGTAGCTAACCATTGCCCCTTATTGCAATTGAAAAAATAAAATAAATAAAACATATAATATACCTCTGCAATGACTGCCCCCTTCTACTTTGGCCAATGGAATTTTTTGACACTCCAGCCAAACCTTGGCTAAACAATTTTTATATATAAGTAGATATTCAACTTAAGATATTGCATTGAACCATAACCTACTGAACACAGTACATTTGATATTAGCCGGTCATATATCAAGGTCATTTCCAATTGTATCATACCACAATCTAATATTTGGTCCCTTGGTACTCCCCAATCGAAACACTTTTATACACAAACAAAAATAAATAAATAAATAAATAAATAAAGTAAAATGAGCCACACTACTTTTTCCAACAAATGACATTCGACTCACTTTTCTTCAGAAGGTGCAGCCGCAAATAGGTCAGGGCTGGCCATTGAGCACTCGCCACGTAGGGGCGAGATATTTTAGTCCTGTCGCAATCATCTGATAGCGAGGCTCCACCACCCCGCCCTCCCTTCTGGTCTTTTGTTTCAAAAAGCCTCTGGAAGCTTCCAAGCGAGAGAGTGAGAGATAGAAACAGAAGCATAGATATCTAGGCCTCATTTTGCAGCAGAATCTCATCGATTTCGGCCGGGGGGTGGGGGGGGGGGGGTGTTCGAATCGAGGAAGGGAGCGTGCATCTGTCGGTCATAAGAATGGAAAAAAAAACGAGGTGGGGACGCAGCGGTGCGCATGCGATTCTTTTACTATCTCCATACGGAAGCTCCCCTTTCAAATATATATCATGCATAAAAGTGTAGAGAGTACGCCCGTTTTGATTCATCATCATCAAGGAGTTTGAAAGCATGTTGGTCATGAAAGTGGAAGTGTGTGTGTGTTCCTTTTTTTTTTTTTTTTTTTTTTTTTTCTTACGCAGAGTCTTCTAGAAAAGGATGCTCTTATCAATCACCCCTCGACCCCTCTGGCAAAGTGTGAGCCTGTATGGACGCGGTTCAGATCAGTACCAATGCTCTTTACTCACAGTCTTCACAATTCGGCTGCACAAGAATCGAACATGAATAGCTCCTCAGAACAGCCCTTGAGTATTTATAGACATGGAATCAATAGCTCCCCGTTGTGGCTCTTGATGCTGCGATTATCTGGTTTGCTTGGATGCTTTGTCGAGATTTGCGCTTCTAGAATCCTCCGTCGTTCAGCTGCGGTTATGGAATCATCGTTTCCTTGCGATTCTCAATGTGTTTTGGACTGGTGGATTAGGGGGCTGAAGTTGCTGGGTTCTGGTACTGATTGTGTGGTTGTGTGAGAGGTTTGCACTTTTCTTGCCTAATTGCTGTGCTCCGTAGTCTTACACCACTCGGCAGTGGTAGGATGCCCATTTTGCCTTGGGTTGAGGATTACGAGCGGAAGTAGTGGAAGGATACAAAATCGGAGGTTGAAGTTTTCCAGTGCAAGGGTGAGTTTATCCGAAGCTCCTCTTCTTTTCAGTCTTTCTCCGACGCTTCCAGCATGGGTCTTGGCTCTACTCTACCTTCCAAGACGTCAGCTTGTCGCCGGTATCAGCTTTGTGTAATGAGCTCGACACAAGGCTTGCAAACATGTTCTTCTAGTGGGAAAGTGCTGTTTGGTGGAGCCTGCTTGAAGATGAGCAGTAGGAAGAAGATTACTAAGGGGGTTTTGGTGGGAACTATCAGAAGCGAGTCGCCAACACTAGGTGACGATGAACCGAAGGAACTTCAACAGGGTGGTAAGAGCACCGCATCAAGCTTCCGTAAGACGAACCACCTGCTTCCACTCGCTGTTGAGGAATCGGCAAAGCATGACGCCAACAAAACTGCGGAAGAAGATTGTGGACCTCAGGGCCATCGGGTAACATTTAGCAATCTGTCTGGCGGTTCAATAGCTTCTCAGGCGTTGCATCTGGCGTCAAAGCTAAGCGAGAAAGCGGAAGTAGAACTCACGTCATGCAAGTCCAAGAAGCCGAAGCGCTTGTCTACTGCTTCTTGGGATCTCCTGGATTGAGCGAGACGTCCATGTCAATTCATGACTGTACGAGATCATTTGTCCAAAAACAACCGTTCACTTAATTTTCGTAGTCTTTCAGTGATTGTGCAACGTATAGAAAAGAATGTGAGCATAAGCATCTTGCCATACTACGAAACTCAATCACAATCGCATCTGAGGTCTGTAGCAACTCTGTCCACATTTCCACACGAAAAGAGGACGGTATCAATGCTCATTGCAAGCCAAAAAATTGTAGACAAGTTGCGGTGCAATCGAAGAGTACTTCAGGGGCTGCTCTGTGTAACGACCCAAGTTGTTGAGTAACATCCTAGTTCTGAGTAAGTATTATATCGCAGATGTACCCAGGATTTGGAACACCCCTAAGCCACTCCGAGCACTCAAAGTTTAACAAGCCTTATCTCCTTACAAGCAGTAGAGCTTGTTTGCTTAGTTAGACACACATCATGATCCAATGAAGAGGTCATTTCATACTGCACGGGAAACTGAACTGGCTTTGGCGTAGTCACAGGTGCACATTGCGCAAAGATAGTTTTGTGCCCGTGTTCTAAACATGAGGGAAAGGACTGTACAACATGGTAAAAGTAAAGCAAACCACCGGTGCTTGGTACAAGTGCCTGGGTTTACCAGTTCAAACCTCACTAAAATATACTTGTTGCACATCATAAATACGTCTACAGACTCTTCTGGAAAACAGAGTCGCAACGTCTCACATTGACGAACCCCCCACGCATGCCTTGAGTCTGCCCTGCATCCTACACATAGGGCATAATATCTTCTGAATCCGCAAGCAATGTGCTTTTGCAAGTCACAATGGTGACCCACTCTACGAACAACGGTCCCTTTTCGGGACAATTGCAAAACGGAGTATCAGAGCTTAGCAATACTGAGCCAGTGGTCAATTGTCACGCTTGCCAACAACCCTTCAACACCGATCCTCCTCCTCACATGTTTTTATGATTCAATCAACATTGTCTGGCAAATTAAGGCAGAATGAAAAATGTGCTGGCCAGAAGAGCAAGGCCAATATGCTCGATTCGGAAAGAGTTCAGTGAAACGTTGCTTCCTGATGATGAATACCCAAAACTCAAATCATTTTACAACCCAGTACAAGAGAAGCCTAGCTAAGCAAAAGGCTGTCACCGCCCCAATCATGAGTGTCTCCCGAGACTTTCGACGCCGAGTTGCAGTCAACACTCTATTAACCTGCAACAAGACCACCGCGAGAATAAAAACCAAACACATAATATCGATGTTATTGATCAGGCAAAATACAAATACCGGGTCTAACCGAGGGTATTCTAGTGCTGATTGTACTAATTTTGGAGGTTGTATTTCCAAAGGTAGACCTTTGTTACCTCAAGGCGGTGTATGCTTACTGAGCATGCTCGATTACAGAATCAATCTGCACAGACAAGCTGTTACATCACCAATCTCAACCTCAGCAAGCCAAAACTCAGCACAACGTAGTGGAACAAATTTCTCATGATCAGTTAAATGATTCATGAGGCTCATGTTTAAACTCAGCTGGTGACAGGTTCAATAGAACCGCCCAATGAGCATTGAGGCAATAGATTCCAAGCAGGAGGCCCTCAATATGACATAAGAATCTATTTTTGTTTGGTTACCTGAGCTATATTTATATTGATAGTCACTTGTTCATGTAATAGGGGTTGTAGACCATTCCCTAGGTCATCCAAAAACTCCTATTCAGCTCAGTCTTCCCGAAGTATTGTAGGAGCTCAGCTTGCTCTCGATCAGCTTTCGTGGTAAAATGTATTCTTGTAAATACTTGTAAATTCCTGTCAAGTATGAGTATTTGTCTAATAGTCATTCTTATCTCAGCAGCAACTCTCCCGTAACGCGCCCAAACACATAAAAAAGTGGAGAAGAAGAGAGGCAGGAAAACATCTATTGTTGTTGACAGCATTAGTGAAGAGAGTCTCAAATTTCAATCTAAACCCTCTTTTGAATCACCTGATTCAATTCATGCAAAATGTTCTGGTGAAGGGCAAGTGTGTGCAATAACAAATCAAACCATGCATCCGAGACCCAGTTTTGCATGTGCAGATTCACGTCGTTCAGACGTGACAACAAATTTTCAATTTTCGCCTAGTTCCCGTCTGTATGGCCATCCACTGCTGTAGCATTCTGACGTCTTCAAAAGGACGCAAGTTTCACGTCCAACTTGTTCTCTACCCTCGCCTGCACTTACACAGTCATCCACACTAATATCTAGTCCCGAGTAGACGTATAATTGTTGTGAAAATGGAACTTTATTCAACTTTATTTATGCTGCACACATGAATGTGTTGGAACAAGGAGAGAGTGAGTACTTTGTGTAACTTGTTATATGCTGGATTAGTCCCAACTTGTGGTACAAACAATATGGTATCATTGAAGACTCTTCTTTTGGAAGTAGTACTTAGTTTTCTACTAAAATAGGACCTAATATATCTCTAAAAACTAGAAACTTACATTAAAGAAGAAGTTTTGTGAAGATATTTGTCACTATGTACTTTATGGATAATGTTTCAATCCAATATGTTCTTTCTCCACATATTATCTCATGAGATGATGATCTATATTCCAATACTTTGTACAACCATCATGTGTCTAATTCTTAACAATAGCAATTGTCTTTTGCTTGTCCTCAAAAATGAGGATCTTCTCTAGCTTGGAAATATCATAATTCTTAGGTACTTTATAAAGCCATAAAGTCTCCTTAGTTGCAACGGCCAAAGGTACATACTCTACCTCTGTTGAAAAAACAAAAACTAATGATTGCTTCTTGCTTAACTAAGTAATAATTTTTTGTCCAATATAAGTACATAACCACCTATTAAATGATACATTGTTGTTATGTAACATAGCTAATAGGTGAAAGAGTAAAGATCTTATTTTAGATCTTTTTTCAAAATATTACAACAAATCATCTTAAAAATATAGATAATAGTCAAAAGTAGTAAATCATAAGTGCAAATGTTGTCTTTTTGCAAAGTGGACTTCTACTTACTTTGTAAAGCCATAAATAAGGCAAAATTAGATAGATTAGAAAAACAAAGGATATAGGCATATATAGGAGGGAATTAGGAATTAATTTTAGCAAAAATTATTTCAAGAAGATAAAAATTGATTTTTAGATCTAATAAGGTCATCTAAGATATGCAACATTCTTCCTATTGAATTGAAACAATTTTTTATTAAAGCTAATAGTTGACTTGACTTCCAATATTTATGAAAAATTTGAGAAGAAGTTAATAGGTCAATTAAGAATTATTGCTATTGGAAGATCAATATTAAGGTCAAAGATAGAGGTTGGCCAAAAATATGAATGGATTATGATATTTTTTTCTCATTTTATGACTTCAATTTTCTTAAAACTTGTTAAGCTTATTTTTGATTAAAAAATTAAAAAATATATAAAATTTTAAGAAAGATGATTTATTCAATAGATATTAAAGTTCTAATACTACTTTAGGATTGATTTGAATTAGTTAGGTTTTGGTTAGGATATGTTTAAGAATTGATTAGAGTTTGATTTAAGATTTAAGATTTAATTAATTATTATTATTATTATTTTTTTTTTTATTTTTTTTACCTTTCACAATTAGGTGCCCAGTGCATTTTTAAGAAAGATTTCACATAATACAATATCATCTTTATACAATTTAATCCATTTGCATCACCATAACCTATAAATTTTTTATTTATTTATTATTTTTTTTTGCCTCTATAATGCAATATCAAGTCTTTTCTTTTTTGCAAGTAATAAAATATTTTTTTAATCTCTTATTAATGTAAAACATATGGATGTGCCATTTATTATGTAAAGTCTTGATAAACAAATGTGATGTTGTACCTTATATCATTTGCAAAATATAATAACAAACTTGAAGCTTTACACCTTTTGCATCCAAAAGATTGTTATTCTCATGCTTAGTAAGATGACCTTATACCATTGATGTGGCAATTGCTTTTATATCTTTCAATCCAAATTCCTTCAAATTTTGACAAATGTACTTAAATTGGTTCAAATTAATAATACTAATCTTCTTATCTTGCAAGATATTAATACAAAAGAAATGACTAAGTTCACCAAGGTCTTTACCTTGTAGTATTCCTATAATTTCCTTTGTATTTCACAAAAATCTCAAAATTCTTACTATCAATCAATACACCATTGACATAGATAATCACTATAAGAATTAATTCCTCAATGTAAATTATATACAAATAAGGATTTGATTTTAAGCACTTTCAACAAAGAATCAATAAAGATCCATCTAAATTCTTATTCTATATATATCCAGATTGCTTCAATTCATATAATGTCTTCAACAATTGTATCACCTTTCCATTGTATTCAAATAGAACTTCTAATCTTTTTAGAATCTTTATATAGATACTATCTTATTTAAGTTTTCTATTCAAATGAGTTAAAATAATTCCAAGTTATAAATTATTCCAATTAAAAATAGTAATAATTTCAATAAATATGTGAATTGTTATAAGACAAGAAATTAGCAAAAAAGTCTCTTCATAATCAAGATCCTTTATCTATATAAAATCCTTTGCAATCAATTAAGCTTTATAATACTCAATAGAGCCATCTATAGCAAGTTTTTTCTTAAATATCTATTTTGAATCTATAACCTTTTTACCATTTGATAAAAATAAAAACGTTTATGTACCATAATCTTTCAAAAAATCATTTTTTTTTTTTATTTTTTATTTTTATTTTTATGGCATGACTCTATTACTTACAAATGAGTAAGTTTATGGCTTCTTAAACAATTTTAGTTTTGCATGTTCATCAACATGAATAATATCCATAGTTTCAATTGGTATTTCATAATCTCTTTAAATATTTTTTTTGTTATTTTCTTAATATAAACAATGCATCCTATTGCCACTTATGATATTTTTTGGATCAATTCTACCATTACAACGTCTTGGTAGTAGAACTTAAATGATTGACTTTTTTTTTAGTTGATAAAATTCCACTACTTTTGCTAGTATAGAATTTTCTCCTTTGTCAATTATTTCTCTACTAAATCCATCATATACATGTAATTTCAAGGCTTGAGATTTTAATATTTTTAATTTACTTAGAATCTGAAGATTAAGCAAATCAAGCTTGTTTTTATAATCTCCATCTTCTTAATGATTTTTTACAAGGAGTCAATGGCTTATCAAGAAACTCATCTTTTTCATCAAAGAAAATTACATCTTTACTAAGAATCATCTTCTTCTTCTTAAATAGAATTTTTTTTTTATCTTTTTGCTATACCAAAATATTCAACAAAAATATTCTTTTTTGCCTTTGTATTAAGATTTTGATACCTTATTTTAGGTATATGACACCAAGTAGGATAATCAAAATGTTAACCATATTTGTGAACTGAAATAAACTCCTATTAATTGGAAATCAAATTTAATTCAAAATAATTTTAATTGTCTAAATTTTCTAGATAAAAATCCTATCAACATATGATTTATATTCTATACTTCTAATAACTCTTCAATTGTAAGTTAGATGAAACCTTCTTATTTCTTATTTAACAATCATTAAGCTTCCTAATTAATCAAATGGCATACTTTCACATTCACAACACCACAATACAACCACTTAAACGATTTAAAAGACCAAACTTTTGAAAAGAATTTTTATATCATTTTTATTTTAATTTTTCTAATATTAATTATTATCTAAATTTAAAAATTTATCAAAAAATAATTTTTCATCCATAAATAATTTTTTTTTCTAAGAATGATTTTTTTATCTATGAATAAAAATTCATCCACTTAAAAAAAATTCTTCACTAAAATTCATCCAATTTGATTTAGTTTCATCTATACAATGATTCATTTAATAAAATTTAATTTTATTTTTAATTACCATCTAATTGATTCATCTTTAATACCTAATTAATAAACTCACAATATCGTCTCAATAAGAATAAAAGGTGGTTGGCACTTTTAAACCTATTATTGCATCTACCTTCACAATTTAATGTACCACGGCTGATTACAAGCTTCAAATTGATTCCAACTAGTCTTGTTAGAAAAGAGACTTAAAGATGCATCTATTTTATAAATTTTTCTTTTAAACCTAGTTTTATGACTCTCATATGACCCTTCAAAGTTGATGCTTCAATTCAGCAAGGTAGTAGATCTCATTCTATAAAATTGTATGCCACAGCTTAGTCCTTGATTATCCTTTAATAAATCTAAGCTTATTGAATTTCTATCCCTTGAAAGCATCTCTTCCTAAAATTTGAGCCTTTAGATAGCTTCAATGTCCTTAATTTTTTCTTTCAAAGTTGTATCTTCATGTTATTGCTTAAACTCAAAGATAGCAGATTCTTTGCCATACAAATCAATATTCTTACGACACCCTAATTCCAATATGATTGATTCTTATATTTTTAGAAATTATACTTCATCAAATTTATAGCAAATTAATTCTTGTTGCTTTATAACTTGTCAACAATGAGGAAGAGTCTTCTAAAATAGTGCTATCAAACTATGAAGGCAAAATACCACCCTTCACTAAATTAGAGGTTTCTTCCTCATACAAACTCCAAATTTTAAGATTTTTATATTTAAAGAATTATAAAAAGAATTACTACTTCTATATAAAATTTCAAAAGTTAATTTTAAAAATTAAAAGAGGAAAAAATTGGAACAATTAAGCTGCTTATAAAACCTAGAAAAAAATTGGCATGGATTTTTCCATCAATAAAATGAAGAAAAAGAAAGAAGACTTGATTGTCTAATCTTTTTATACAAGTATTTAAATTCCTAAGAATAGCAGCCTTATCTCCGCCATTGAGATTCCATGAATCTAATTAAAATCTATGATTTGTAAGGCCTTCTAAATTTAAATCCAATTTTAGAATTAGAAGCTCTTATATCTATATAATAAATATATTTTTGATAAAAATAATGCCACTATCATATTCAAAATATATTTTTATTCTAAGATTGATTCCTTGCTTGTCTAAATCTATGCCAAAATATAATACTTATATAATTTTAAAAAATTATGACCTAAAGATAATTGACTATTTAAATGCTAGAAGTTAGTCATCAAATAATATTATGATTTTATCAAAGAACTTGTGAAATTTGTACCACGAAATTAAACTTGAAATTTTCTAAAAGATCTTGGACTTTGAGAAATTATGATTCTACTAATATTTGGAGATTTTAGTAATTCTAAAAATTTAGAAGAATATCAAAAGTCAATGTTCTCCTTTGAAAATATAAGCTTAAACCTATCCAATAGAAAAAAAAAGAAGAGAGAAAGAAGAAGAAAAATAATTAATAGAAATAAATAAAATAATTAAGAACTAAAAATTAATACCAATGTAATCATTCTTTCATGAAAATTTAATTTTAAGCTTTTAGGATTTATATATCTTTTAGATTACTATAATTTCTAATTTTTTATACTTATACTATTTTTTTTTTATTTAGAATCCTCTAAATTAATCTTCACCTAATAATTATAATTTGGCACTTAAAATGCATCTTTTTGTTCTAAAAAAATCAATGAGTCAATTTAATGAATCACAATATTAAATATAAAAAATTTTATCTAAAAAAACTTTATGTGGTGTCTTATCACAAATATTTGCAAATAGTAGGCAATTACAAGTCTATGTCACAAACTTAGCAACAAACACCTAATACTAATAATCTAGCTTGGCATTGTCTAAGAATATTTGTACTCCTTTGTGAGCTAAATTCCTCCACCCTTAATTGCGTTTAGTAGTCAAGTGGATTAACCTCACTCACATGCAATTTTTATAAACCCTAAGTTCATTCATAAACCCTAAGTTCATCCATAAATCCTAAGTTCATCCATAACCCTAAGTTCATCCATAAACCCTAAGTTCATCCATAAACCCTAAGTTTATCCATAAATCCTAAGTTCATCCATAATCCTAAGTTCATCCATAACCCTAAGTTCATCCATAACCCTAAGTTCATCCATAAACCCTAAGTTCATCCATAAATCCTAAGTTCATTCATAAACCCTAAGTTCATTCATAAATCCTAAGTTCATCCATAACCCTAAGTTCATCCATAAACCCTAAGTTCATCCATAAACCCTAAGTTCATCCATAAACCCTAAGTTCATTCATCCTAAATTTCCATTCATCAATCATCCATCCCTTAATTCTCATTCATCTCATAACATTCATTCATTCAAAGTTTTTTCATCCAATTTTCATCTAAAGATTCATTCATCCAACCATAAGTCAACTTATCATCCAACTGACAATTCGTGCAATTGACCTAATTCATCCAAGTTTCATTCTAAAAATTAAAGAAAATTGGAAGTCGCCTCCTTCCAGTCATGGTATCGACCCCCTTGCACGAATTCCACTACAATGGTTGCATCACTAACTTGTTTATAACAAGCTTTACTATTTTAGAAAGTAGACTTACAAGCGCTTGTCCTCCAACAAAATTCAATGCAAAACAACAATTAAGCTAAAAGAAATCTTGCCTCAAAGTTGCCTGACTTTCTCGGCCTAGTCAGAGTACCCCTGGCCACAAAAACCCTTGCCCTTGCTCCATTCCAGTTGTGCAACGCATATGCTTTAGCATTCCAGAAACTAGAATTGAAGCCGCATCACCTCCAACAATTTTTTCTTGAAAAGCTTGAGTGAATTCCAAGATATGACCTTCCAAAGTAGCTTGAGTTGGCGGAGTGCTACATCTTCACCACGGCCGACTCCTCTTCACTCCAACCACCATAACTTCCTTGGCCTTTACTCAATCTAAGCGTGCAAATAGTCCTTGCAAAGCTGACAACAAGAACCATCCACCACAAAAGTTTCAGCTCCAAATTCAATACTGTCCGCCAAAAATCGCCTTCCAAAGTCGGACCTCCAGATCTGGCCGGCAGCTGACCTCCTTGTCACTAAAACACCACAACTTTCTTGTTTTCTCCCAAACAAAGCGTGCCTACTGTCCCGAGGAAGCTAACGACAAGATCTAACTATTGGTAAAGTTTGACGTTCTATTTCCAAATAACTAATACACTACAGCTGCGCAATTGCAGCTCTATAGAAACAAGGGTATGTGGGGAAGCAATTTGGCATGGCTTTGCCCGAAAGAAAAAAAAAAAAAAAAAAAAAGAAAAAGAGAAGGAGTGTGGCCACCCCCACCCTCTTATCCTAGTAGGAAGAGACCAAAGGGTGGCGGCCACATCTCCACCATCCGAATCCACCAACCCTAATCAAGATCAAGGGCCTACATTAATCTTAAGTCCTAAATCCGATTTTAGGGCTGGGCATGCCCAAAACCTCCAATTCGAAGCATTTTTTTGACAAAACTAACTCCACCAATGTGTTTAAAACATATTTAAACATCAAGTTTGACTATTCATACATCCAAATCTAAGTTCTAGATCATTAAGAACCAACAATTTGACAACCCCATCACAATAAATTTACTTCTAATTATTTTCTTCTCCTTTTTCTTCTTCTTCTCCTTGTCCCTCTTCATCTTCTTCCTTCTCTCTTCTTGGCCTTTTTGTTTTGTTTTGTTTTGTTTTTTTTTTTTTCTTTTGGCTCTTTTTTTTATCTTTTCCACCACTCCCTTCGCCCTTGATTTTTCTTTCTACTACTAATCATCAATAAGCCACTAACATTAATGTCTATAACTAACTTATTATAACAAAACATAGTCAAAATCATCATTTTTTTTAGATTTTTTTAGTTTAACCAACAATGTGAACCAACTTTTGGGCTCACATAATTGGCGACCATCAGGGGACGAATCCAGCTTGTACTTGCCATTTTTTGTTCTTTAAAGTATTTTCACCATGCCAGTTCATACTGTCGCCTTGTCATAAGATAGAAAGGTGGAGCTCTTGCCCAAAATTGCGCTCCTTCATGTCTTATATTCTTTACACCTGCTACCTGATGTTCGTGTGGGAAACAATTGACCATTCAAGGTCTCCAATTGTACGGAGTTGTTTAAAAATACCTCCTTGACAAGATAAGGACCCAATCATACGACATCAAACTTGCTTGGAAAGTTGATCTTCCGAGTGTCTTGTAACAATACTAGCATACCAGGTTGCAAGACCCGAGTCTTGTTCCGTTTATCAAACACGACCTTGCGCCGCCTCTGGATGGCCTCAATGTGTTGAGCCCCTCGTCTCCTGCTCTCATCCAACGCCTCGAGCTCGTACAACCTTGTCTTTAAAGATTGTCTGTCAATCAATCTGGAATCTACTGCAATCCGAAGGGATGGAACCTCAAACTCAATTGGTAAAACTGCTTCCAGTCCATAGACTAGAGAGAATGGCGTAGCCTGCGTGGTGACCTTGAATGTTGTTCTATATGCCCATAAGGCGGCTGACAGTTTCACATCCCAATCACGCTGGGAGTCTCTAACAATTTTTCTCAATATAGTACCCAGTGTTTGGTTGACTCGCTTTGTCTGACCATTGGTTTGAGGATGATAGGGTGTAGTCTTTCGGTGATCAATCTGGAATTGCTCAGTCATGGATTCAATCACCTCGTTGAGGAAATGAGTACCTCGATCACTCACAAGGATCTTCGGGACTCCAAATCTAATAATCACATTGTCAAAGAGAAAGATCGCAGCATTTTTGGCATCATTTGTCCTCACAGCCTTGGCTTCAGCCCACTTAGTGAGATATTTGGTGGCCACTACAATATATGCCATTCCTCGAGATGAATGAGGATGAATCTCTCCCACGTAATCGATGCCCCACTTCTCGAATGGCACCAATGGTAGGAAAATGTGAAGCGGCAACTGCATGTGAATGTCATTCCTAGCAAATCTCTGACATGCATCACAACGCCTCACATAGGTATGAGCGTCCTTGAAGAGTGTTGGCCAGTAATAACCAGCCCTAAGAATTTTCTGACCAGTTAATTGGCCAGAAAAATATCCGCCACACGCACTGTCATGACAAGCCGACAAAATGGAAGGAACCTCATCTTCCATCACACGTCTTAACACTCCATCCAATCCACGTCGATACAACCAGTTCCCTAACACCACAAAATGATGACTATTGATCCGAATCTTCCGCCTCTCGTCCTTGGATAAATCCACTGGCAATTGTTGAGTAGTCAAGAACTCAATAATCCTAGAATACCATGCTGGTCTAGCTCTCACCAAGAAAAGACTCTCGTCTATCAATCTATCATCAATCTGGTGGGTCTCCATTCCTCCAGGCAATCTCGACATGTGATCTGCTTGTTTGTGTACGGATCCAGGTTTGTACTCCACAGTGTAATCAAACTCTTGTAGCAACAAGACCCACCTAGCTAGCCGATCGCTCAACTCAGATTTGTTAACCAAATACTTGATGGCCATGTGATCCACATAAAAAACCACTTTGTTGCTCAACAGATAATGTCTAAACTTCTTAGCTGAGAACACCATGGCTAGACATTCCCTCTCAGTGGTGGAATAATTTTTCTCTACAAGATTTAATTACCTACTAGCGTAGGCAATTGGATGATCCTTGCCCTTGCTTGGGCCTTCTACAAGTTGGTACAGAATGCTGCCAACCGCCACCGCACTTGCATCACAATAGATGTGGAAAGGCAAGTCCCACCTCGGGGGCCTCAATATTGGATATGAAGACAATTCCTTCTTTAGAACCTCGAAAGCATCATTATAAGCCTGAGTCCATATAAAGTTGGTGCCTTTCTTCTGAAGGCTAGTGATGGGAAGGGTAATAGTGGCGTAATCTTCAATCAACTCCCTATACCAACCGGTGTGTCCCAATACACGTTGCACTTCCTTCACACTGGTAGGAGGTGATAAATTCTGAATTACCTTCATCTTTTCTGGCTCGGGTTCACGACCCCTCTTACTAACCATATATCCCAACAAAATGCCTCTAGTCAAGGCAAGATAGGTTTTTTCTGGATTTAGGGCCATTTCAACTTTCTTGCACCTCTCTAAGCTTTCTTTCACTAAATGAATGTGAGAATCTGCATCAGATTGGGTGCTGAAATCATCAATGAATACGGTCATTGATTTGTATAACAAGTCTGAGAAGATAGACATCACCAGACGTTGGAAAGTAGCAGGGGCGTTACATAATCCAAATGGCATCACATGCCACACAAACGTCCTCCAAGGTGTCATAAATGCAGTCTTGTATCGATCTTCAGGTGCAATAGATACTTGGTTGTATCCAAAATATCCATCCATAAATGTGTATAAATCGTAACCTGCCACTTCTTCCAAGATGCTAGTGATAAATGGCAAGGGGAAGTGGTCTTTTTGGGTGCAAAAATTCAACTTCCTATAATCCACATACACCCTAAGTTTACCATTCTTCTTCTTTACAAGCACCATGGGAGAGACCCAATCTATGATCTCAACAGGTTTAATAAAACCTGCTTGGAGTAATTTCTCCAGTTCCTCTTTCACAATCAATTGAAGCTGAGGATTCATTCTCTTCTCCTTTTGCCTGATCGGCACTGCACCGGTCATCAAGGGAATTTGATGTTCTATAATCTCAGGAGGAATTCCCTTTAACTCCTTGTAAGACCATGCAAAGACCTCCCGATACTCTCTTATCAACTCACAGTAGGCCTTGATCTCTTCATCCTTTAGTTGGCTTCCCATCTTCATTTGTCTTGGTTCTTCTCCTTCAAACTCCACTGTCACAAACTTCCAGTCTTCCTTAGCAACGTGAGATTGCTCATTGTTATCCCGATACCAATCCGAAGGCACATTGGGATAACTGGAAACGTCTTCTCCAACCGTAATTCTCGAAGAACCAGTCTTAAATTTCAATGATCCTCCCAAAGGCTCACTTTTCTCTAAAACCTCTACTCCCTCAGCATCCTCTATTCCAATCAAATGGACATCTACCTCAATTAAAGGTGTCAAACCATCGTTCAACTCCATTCCAATGAAATTCAATCCTGTCGTCAATTCTGATGAAGAATCAGGGTTGTCCTGGAGCCACTTGGCATACTCTTCATTGTCTGACCAATGGTAGAGATTTGGGCCAAGACACTTCAAGGTTTGAACCTCAGCTTCAAACGTCATCCCATCCACGGATTTTAATGGTGTGCCTTCTCCAATAGATATGGTGTCAACCACCTCGAGTCCTATCAAAGGCTTGATTCTAACTTTAGTGGGGTTTTCATATGGACCGTAAACTATGGAGAGCTTATCACCACCCCACATGATAGTGGCATTGGCCATCCTCAACCACGGACGACCTAAGAGAAGTGGAAAAGACTCTTTGGAAGTGTGCATCCTGATAACATGGAAGGTCACTAAGTAATCCTCCCCTCCTGTAGAGATTTTACAGTTCGTGATCTGGCCTAA
Organism: Physcomitrium patens; assembly: GCF_059467195.1. Lineage (NCBI taxonomy): Eukaryota > Viridiplantae > Streptophyta > Bryopsida > Funariales > Funariaceae > Physcomitrium > Physcomitrium patens. Next base: position 6,345,444 of record NC_143419.1, read on the forward strand.
AGGCCTAGCAAGACTCTGATCTGCCATGTTTAATACAAATGATGAAAATTCGGTTAAATTCAACCCCAACTTCTCCATGGTATGAAGTGGCATGATGTTAAGTCCACTACCTCCATCAATGAGCACATTCGGAACCACCTTGTCCATGATAGTGACCTCGATCTCCACTGCCTTCACATCCACTGGCCTAATAGATGCTTGTACCCTAGCCACTGTCCTCTTCTGAGTCTTCTTCTTCCTCTTCGCCCTAGGCAATCCTTTTTTGAAATTCTTCCTCATCAAAGGAGATATCTCCAATAGTTGAGCAATTGAGATGTCAGCCTTTATCCTCCGCAAGTCCCTCCAAAGGTCATACTTCTGGTAAGAGGTTGGCATCATACGACCCAACCCTCCAAACTCCTCCTCTGGAATATCTGGACCCTCCCATTCACCCGGTTCTAACCCTTTACCTAGATCAGAACCTTCAAATGACCTTTTATCACCCACCGCGGCGCCTACCTCCCTTGTAATTCTTGCCGCCTCCTTTGCAGCCGCCTCAAGAACTACTAAATCCAACAACTCTTCAGACTCACTACTATCTGAGTCTTCTTCATCGATTGGTGATTGCCTATGAGCTTGCCCTCGGATAATCACAGCCAAAGTAGCATTCTCATGGCCACCGCCTCCGTCCTTCTTCAATTCGTGGGTCACTAAATTAGAAGGTGCTTCATGTTCTTCAATCACCACTGTGGTCTTTGCTAGAAATGGCGCAGGACCATTTAATAAGACCTCTTCCGCTATTCTAACATCTTGGTTAGAAGATGGACCTTGTTTCTGGTTTGTATAGTTTCGATAGTTGCCTTGTTGATTTTGGGCAACTGGGATATAACCTTGGCGGGTTTGTAACCCTTCCGGAGGTTGATGGTTTTGTCTGAAATCCTCATAGTTGTAGTAGAGATTAAGAGGTTTTAGGCCCCTCTGATCATCACCATGAGGTCGTCTCTGATCTCTCATGTTATTTCGCGTGTTCTCATAAGGATTTGTTATTGGTGGTGGTAGTTGAATTACCTTATCAGGTTGTCTACATTCATGGGTAGGATGATTGCCACCACAATTGCCACACGACCATGGTTGGCCATCATCCCAGCACTGACCCGGCTCATGCCATCTCCTGCAAAGCTCATGGTACTCCTTCCGAGGCCTGCCACTTCTACCATATCCTTGAGGACCACCTTGATAACCTCCTTGCCGCTACTGAGGTCCTCTATCTCTTCCATAGCCCTGTGTTGGCTGGTATGGTTGAGGATTTGGATTATCTTGAGGCCTTACTCGGCACTGAAGAGATGAATGCCTATTTTGGCTACAAGTAGTGCACCAAACCCCCGAGTTATGGTTAGCAGACTCTATCCGAGGAGGTGGGGTGTTTGAATTTTGATTCTTTATAATGAATGCCATCTGCTCAGTCAAGGCTTGGATCTGCTTCATCATGGAGTCTTGAAAACCTTCTTGTCCAGCCTGTATTTTCTTCTCCAAGTCCTCCACTCTCCTCTCCAATTGTGGCTCTGGTAACGCCAATAAGGGTACCGGAGCTCTGGTAGCCGTGGGCATGACATTGTAATATTGGGCACCATTGTCGACTATCAGAGGTATACTTGACGTGCTTGGTCCTACCGCTTGGCTTACGGGATTAATTGGAATAAACCCCGGGATAGACTCATCTTATTTCCTCCAATGTCTTTCATAACTTCTCTCGATTAAATCTACAACGCGCACCGCTGTTTTGGCTTCCTCCAAAGTGGCTGGGTTTCTCTCTAATATTCCCTTGATTGTAGATCGATTAGCAAATCCTTCAATGAAGAATTGCTTTAATGTATCGCCATTCAACAATCCTCCTACATAACGCATGCAGACCAAGTCAAACCTCCTGATGTAGTTAGCCATTTCCTCGTCTCTTTGCTGTCGTACCGCTCTCAGTGCTTTCAAGGCTATACTTTGTCCAACCTCCGGCTTAAAGTGGTTTAAGAAGGCTACTTGCAACTGGGACCACGTGGTAAAATGTCCCTCATCATGGTCCCGGTACCAATTGTAAGCCTCACCGTGTAAGGTTCCGGGGAACCAAACCAGGTAATACCCCTCGTTCCCAATGAGGGATGTTGTCAAAATCTCTATGTACCTCTCCATGTGTAGGGTTGGATCCTCGTCCTTGGTGCCATAGAACTTGGGGAGATTCCCTGGAACTGTGGCCGCTAATAGCCCTGCTGGCATAGCCACCGGCAAACCTCGTGGCCTAACTAAGGGATCCAAAGCTGGAAGCCGCTCCGTTGCCATCTCGTGAACAAATCCTTCGACCGCAGGCACAAAGTCCAAGGTCCTATCCTGTTTTCCTATTTTCCTAAGGTTCACGTCTCCAAACACTCCGTCTTCAGGGTCTACGTGTTCTATCTCTAACTCCTCCACTTCCAACTCCTCCAATAGCTCGCTGCCCCTGACGTCTCCTAAAGCCTTTTCTAAATTCCTTCTAATGTCTCCTCCAAGAAATTCTTCATTGCTTCTACTATTAATGAGTGTTTTCCGAGAAGGGGCTACTTCCTTGTTATCCACGACCTTGCCTCCACGTCTTCCAATACGTTCAAGTCCTTGGTTCAAAGTAGGTTTTTGAGATCTAGTTTTCGGGAACATCTAAACGTCCTCACTGACCTTCTCTCATTACCTACCAATTTTTTTTTTTTTTTTTTTTTTTTTTTTGAAATTTTTAAATTGATAATTAATAATCTAACCTACCCTCAGGTGGGTAGGGAACGCAAACCACCAAGATAGTATTTACGGGCGATGATATGGAATTCACCAAGGCAAACCAGCTCGCTAGTCCAATCTTGGCATACGATACAACCTATGTTGTGGGGCTTACCCGGTCAGTAAACGAGACACTGTGATTCTGACTTTGCGGCCAGAACCCCCCTCGTTCTCAATTCAGCTCACTGTCAAGGCATTACCCACTAACAAGGCAACGACAACAACGAATTACAATCCTAAGTTAACATAGATCATTCAATGTATGATGGCTTACCTCATGCAATTCCAGCTTCCTACGTCGTTAGTATACCACTGGCCTCTCGATCACATGCTAAGGTTTCTAGCACAAACTAACCATAGATATCCCCAGGATCCACATACCTTCTGCTGTGCTCCCTCCAATCACGACCCCATCATCTTGCTCCTATGATGTCTTTCCTCCATGTAATCAATCATCTCACTCAAAAAAAAAAAAAAAAAAAAAAAGTGGTTAGACAACGTCTCTAAGATCGGCTCTCAGCAAACGCACCATTTATGTGAGCTAAATTCCTCCACCCTTAATTGCGTTTAGTAGTCAAGTGGATTAACTTCACTCACATGTAATTTTTATAAACCCTAAGTTCATCCATAAATCCTAAGTTCATCCATAATCCTAAGTTCATCCATAAACCCTAAGTTCATCCATAAACCCTAAGTTCATCCATAAACCCTAAGTTCATCCATAAATCCTAAGTTCATTCATAAACCCTAAGTTCATTCATAAATCCTAAGTTCATCCATAAACCCTAAGTTCATCCATAAACCCTAAGTTCATCCATAAACCCTAAGTTCATTCATCCTAAATTTCCATTCATCAATCATCCATCCCTTAATTCTCATTCATCTCATAACATTCATTCATTCAAAGTTTTTTCATCCAATTTTCATCTAAAGATTCATTCATCCAACCATAAGTCAACTTATCATCCAACTGACAATTCGTGCAATTGACCTAATTCATCCAAGTTTCATTCTAAAAATTAAAGAAAATTGGAAGTCGCCTCCTTCCAGTCATGGTATCGACCCCCTTGCACGAATTCCACTACAATGGTTGCATCACTAACTTGTTTATAACAAGCTTTACTATTTTAGAAAGTAGACTTACAAGCGCTTGTCCTCCAACAAAATTCAATGCAAAACAACAATTAAGCTAAAAGAAATCTTGCCTCAAAGTTGCCTGACTTTCTCGGCCTAGTCAGAGTACCCCTGGCCACAAAAACCCTTGCCCTTGCTCCATTCCAGTTGTGCAACGCATATGCTTTAGCATTCCAGAAACTAGAATTGAAGCCGCATCACCTCCAACAATTTTTTCTTGAAAAGCTTGAGTGAATTCCAAGATATGACCTTCCAAAGTAGCTTGAGTTGGCGGAGTGCTACATCTTCACCACGGCCGACTCCTCTTCACTCCAACCACCATAACTTCCTTGGCCTTTACTCAATCTAAGCGTGCAAATAGTCCTTGCAAAGCTGACAACAAGAACCATCCACCACAAAAGTTTCAGCTCCAAATTCAATACTGTCCGCCAAAAATCGCCTTCCAAAGTCGGACCTCCAGATCTGGCCGGCAGCTGACCTCCTTGTCACTAAAACACCACAACTTTCTTGTTTTCTCCCAAACAAAGCGTGCCTACTGTCCCGAGGAAGCTAACGACAAGATCTAACTATTGGTAAAGTTTGACGTTCTATTTCCAAATAACTAATACACTACAGCTGCGCAATTGCAGCTCTATAGAAACAAGGGTATGTGGGGAAGCAATTTGGCATGGCTTTGCCCGAAAGAAAAAAAAAAAAAAAAAAAAAAAGAAAAAGAGAAGGAGTGTGGCCACCCCCACCCTCTTATCCTAGTAGGAAGAGACCAAAGGGTGGCGGCCACATCTCCACCATCCGAATCCACCAACCCTAATCAAGATCAAGGGCCTACATTAATCTTAAGTCCTAAATCCGATTTTAGGGCTGGGCATGCCCAAAACCTCCAATTCGAAGCATTTTTTTGACAAAACTAACTCCACCAATGTGTTTAAAACATATTTAAACATCAAGTTTGACTATTCATACATCCAAATCTAAGTTCTAGATCATTAAGAACCAACAATTTGACAACCCCATCACAATAAATTTACTTCTAATTATTTTCTTCTCCTTTTTCTTCTTCTTCTCCTTGTCCCTCTTCATCTTCTTCCTTCTCTCTTCTTGGCCTTTTTGTTTTGTTTTGTTTTGTTTTTTTTTTTTCTTTTGGCTCTTTTTTTTATCTTTTCCACCACTCCCTTCGCCCTTGATTTTTCTTTCTACTACTAATCATCAATAAGCCACTAACATTAATGTCTATAACTAACTTATTATAACAAAACATAGTCAAAATCATCATTTTTTTTAGATTTTTTTAGTTTAACCAACAATGTGAACCAACTTTTGGGCTCACATCCTTTAAAGATAGTCCATATAATATGCTCTGCCATATCAATAATCTCATATATGTGCGCAAAAGTAATTATATGTCGAATCTCTTTAGCCTTGAAGTAAAAACCAAACTTACAATTCAAGAGTTCTATTCCTTATTCAATGAAATAACTTTCATTTTTCTTTTTTGTTTTTGTTTTGTTTTGTTTTTTTTTTTTTCTTTTGTGCTTCTAATTCTTAAGTCTTGTAAGCAACATGTATTAGGTACTTAGTTTAAAGAAATGCAAGGTAATAGTAACCAAATTATTTATCAATCTACATAGCTAACTATTTGATTCTATCAAAACTAAATTTATTAGAATAACTAAGATAAGAGACTATTACATTTCAAATAATACTAGCATGCTTTTGCTTATATAGAAAATATCGCCTATGGGCCTTATCAATAATGCATAATTTATATGTAGGTATCTTATCCTTTTCATCCTTAATCTTCATTCCTTCAATACTATTCATAAGCTCTATTTCTTGTATTATGTATACTGAAGCATATACTACTACTTGATGTCGTTTAATGAGTATATGACTTAAAATAGATGAACTAATAATTGCAATAATTTCTTCAATTTCATAAGGCATATGATAAGTTTTATCATTGAGCATAATTTATATGAGTAAGTTACCTAAAAGAAGAATCCAATCAATTATATTATCATCTAATTAAATTTGCAATCTTTTTTGCACAAGGTTACAATTGACAAGAGAGTATCACATGCTCTAAGAATCCGATGTATATCCTTCACAATCAGAAGAATATTTTTTTTTCTTTTAGGATCCAAAATTATGAGGTGCATCTTACTTCAACCTTATAATTTACTAATGCCACTATTGTAGCCTTGGAGTTGAATAATTATATTTTCATTTAAATTAAAAAACTTATTCTTATCTTCTTAGATGGTATATCCACTATATTATCAATTAAATATAATGATGTGCTTGATAAAATATTTTTATTGGTGTTTATAACTTACATGATGCATCTTAAGTTAAAAAAATAACAAAAAATTTAGCATTTATTATATCACCGTTACTTGTTGTAGGACACTCTACATTACCTTGTTAATATCTTTTTTGTCTACAAATCCTATAAGTGTTTTTGGACTTATCAATTTTGAGCTTCTACTTTTTTTATGGATGGTGATTCTTTAAGACTTGCTTCTCTCTTATATGTACTACTAAAGCAAAAAATAGAGAATCATTTTTTTTTTTTTTTTTTTTTTGCATCTTTTTCTCAAAGAATATATACCGCACCACTTCTTTTATGATCTCTTCTTATTTTTTTGATGCAATGAATTAAATAAGCAAATCTTATGATTTTGGCAATATAATAAATATAAAAAATGCCATACTTGTTTTTTTCATTTCAACATCAATATCAATGTATTGATTCCTAAGATCAAAAATCTCTCCAAAAAAACTTATAGTAGCTTTATAAGAGTAATTAACAATTGTTGTATAAAATATAATAATAGAAGGTCGTAATATTAAGCTATGATAGAACAAAACATCACTTCTTTGATATTAATAGAAAATCAATTCTATTAGAAGTTAAAATTGGTAATAGCAGTAGCAAGGCAAGGTTTTAGCATCAATGCAATTGCAAGGCTTTTACAATAGTAAGATGGGAAAAATTCACTCACTAAAAAAATATCGACAAAATTCATCTAGATTTTTTATCTACAATAATTATTTATTTAAGGATTTAATACCATGTAATGAAAATAGAACTTCATTCATATTACAAATATAAATATATAAGAACAAGAAGAGAAGCAATATTTTATGAAACTTATTATATGTTCGATAAGTCCCAACTTGCATTACAAATAATATGGTATCATTTAACAATAATCTATTGAAAAATTTTATGCTAAAATATCATTAAAGCTATAGATCCTATTCATGCCATATAAGTTTTTAATAAAAAAAATACATATATTTGCTAATTATTTGAATTTGAAACAAAGATAAATGAGACACAAAATTTTTGAAGAGGCTCATGAATAAAATAAATAAAAGATTGAAATATTACATTAAAAAATTATTTCTTTAGGCCTTCAAAAAAAAATAGATACAAATACTAATAAAGCTAAAAAAATAATATCAAATAAGATTTTTCCTTCTAAGAGTATCAATAATTTCTCAAAAGAAACATCTAGTTGTTTTAAGAGGCTCTAAAACAATGAGAAATTTGAATTCAAGATATGGCTGCAAATTTATAAGTATAAATTATAATTAATTTGTATGATATGCAATTTTAATTTTTCATCCTAAATGTATAGACAATATTTCTTATTTATTACAGATTATGTAATAAACTATTCCAAACTTTATTATTATAGCTAGTAGCATCACTATCTTACATTGAAATTTTGAAGAAGGTCAATATATATTTTGTAGAATTACTAGAGACAAGAAGATCACCAAACACCTATAGAAATTCTTTGAAATTTGAATTTCCTTGTCAAATGGCCCATCAACCATGTCAAGGTTTTTATGCAATTTGGAGTAGATTTTAACTTGGTATTTATTTATCTTAGCTAGAGTGCTAAAAATAAATAAAAGATTTCATGGAGCATCATTAAAAAAAAAATTGGACTACATCATAAGCTTGTAGTTTTGTTGTTATTTAGTTTCTTCTACTAATATATTGTAAGTTTGTATTTTGTAATTATTTTTATTTTTATAAAATAAAAGAATAAAATTTTGTAGAGTTTTGTAAAATAGCTAATAACTTCTTGAATCTAATTGCTTCTTTATTTCAAATAAATATTGATCTATCTAAGGATTTTATAAAGATTTCTACCTAATATACTTAGAATGGAATGTATCCAACTTCAATACTTCTATTTTGATATTTCTTTCAAATATAATTGTTTAATTCAATATATTTGCTACCGTGATGCATTACTAAATTCTTTACTAGTTTGATGGTATTCATGTTGTTATATAATAGTGAAGTAGATTTTTCTTATTCAAACTATAGTTCTTTCAATAATCTCCTATAGTATGTTATATTTAAGATTGCTTTAGAGAATATATAGTACTCGATTTCAGTAGAAGAGAAGATAATTGTTGATTGTAATTTATTTGATTAAGCTATAGAAGAGGAGCTAAGCTTATAGAGTATCTTTAATGTGGATTTTTGAGAGTCCACATCTCTTTCCTAATTTGCATCTACAATGGTAAATAGTCTTCCTATATCATTAGCAAAATATAAGATGACAATTTTTTTGTTTTATTTCAAGTATCTAAGAATTATTTTTTGTAATTTCATAATATTGTCTAAGTTATCATCAATGATTATGATATCATCAACATAAAAAAGAACTATGGAAAATAATCTAGCTTTGATGGTAAAATATAGATTAATATCATCTTTATTTTATTAAAAAACTTTATTTTTTAAAAAAAACTATCTATTCTAGTACTCTAAACTTGAAATTCTTGCTGCAATCTATAAAGAACTTGGTATAGTTTGTATACCTCTCCATTGTTGTATTTGTTGTTAAATCTAACTACTTTCATGTATATATCTTTTATAATTTTCTATTCAAGAATATAGTTTTTATGTCTATATATAAAAGTTGTTATTGTTTTTATTTTAATATTATAATATAGCTATTAGGTGAAAGAAAAAAAAATATTATATTATAGATGAGATTAATTAAAAATACTATAATAAATTAGCTTAAAATTATAGATAATAATCAAAGAGGTAGTAAAATTAATAAGTGCTAATACTGCTTTTTTGCTAAATAGGATTCTATTTACTTTGTATGGCTATTAATGAGGCAAAATAAAGTAAATAAGAAAAATAACTAATATAAGTAGCTTTAGAAAAAAATTAAAGATATTTTGTTGCAAAAATTACCTTAAGAAATCAAGAAATAATACTTGGAGAGAACTCATTATGAATTAAAGTCCAAAATAGATTTCAAGGTACAAAACCATCTACCTATAATAATTTTTGGGTTCTTTAGTTGATTGGAGAGCAAGATTTGAGAGTAGATCAGAGAGATTTTTTTTTTTTTTTTTTTTTTTTTTTGATATATTCGTTTTGAGTGATTTTATTTTGTAGTAAATTTATATAGGCATTTTAAAGTTATGGTTGTTTTGGAGGGCACTTTAAATTTTAAAAAATATAAAGAATTTATACTTTAAGTATCATATAAAATTAATAGATGATCTATATAAGGAATTTATAATTACATGATTATTATTGTATTAAATATGGATAATAATTTTAAATTTAATTGAATAATTTATTTAAAGATTATTAAATTTTATAGTATTGGATTCTTGATAGTTGGAGTTTAGAAGAATAGTAAGGATTTCTAAGATTTGCAACAATCTCTAAGTTGTATTCAAATAAAAATTTGCATAGAATTAGTAGATTTAAATTTTAATAATCATAAAATGTTTGAAAGCCATAAGATAGTAAAGTTAAGAGATGTTGGTATTAGAAAATTGGCATCAAAATTAGAAAAGGATGCCATTTGATACCTAAATAAATTATAGAATATATCTTCTATTTATCTTTTCAAAATTATTTTTTCTTATTTTCAATTAAATAAATAATTATAAATTATAAATTTTTTAAATCAAAATCTGTAATTAATTTATTAATTATTGAAGTTTCAATTTTTTATAAGATTGGTTAATGTTTTATTTAAGAAAAATTTTTTAATGAAGATTTCATTAGGATTTGGTTTAGAATTTAGAAATTTATTAAGATTTGATTTAAAATTTAAGATTTTATTGAGATTTTATTAGGATTTCATTAAATTTTATTTAGGATTTTATTAGAGTTTTTTAAAGATTATATTAGAATTTAGTTAAGATTTTTTGAAATTCTTATTAGAATTTAGTTATAATTTGGTTAGAATTTATTTATGATTTACTTTAAGTTTTAATTTTTTAAAATTATTTTAGGATTTTTATAAAATTATTTATAATTTCTTTAAAAATTCTTTAAGATATCTTAAATTTCTTTTGTAAATTTTTTAAGACTTTTTTTCGATTTGATTAAGATTTGATTAAGATTTTATTAGGATTTTAAAGTTTTAATTATAATTTATTTAAAATTCTATTAAAATTATGAAAATCTTAATTTTTTAATTTTAATTTATTTTTTCAATCAAATAACTAGTTTATTCTCAATTAAGACCACATAATACAATATCCTATAGTAAAGGATATAGCATTTTGAATTGTGAACCAATTATCATAGACATACATATTTATTCCAATAATTACCCATATGATTAGATAGAAGTAAATAAAAATAGATTAATTTTATAATATCTTCTAAAGAAGCTTTTAGAAGCTTCATAGATACTGCTTTGACTTTATACATGTTTGTAGGTTAAAAACTTAGTTAAGAAGTTAGCCATGTATCATACATATTGGTAGCTTGTAGTAGAAGCTGATTATATGGCGCACATATAGAAAACTTGCCTTACAAGTTAAAGACATGTATCTAGTAAAGTGAACATATATTAGAGATCTTATAGAACATCACTACATAGTTCTTAGTTAATTAGTTGTCACAAACATATACATGTAAGCTAGTAATTACTTGTATAAATAAAAAAAAGTAGATAGAAGTCGATAAAAGTAAGTTAATTCTATAATATCTTTTAAAGAAGCTTCTTAGAAGATTTATAGACCTTCTTTTGACTTTATAGGCATCTATTGTTGATTTTTAGGTTAGAAACTTGGTCAACAAGTTAATTATGTACCACAGATGTGGTAGCTTAAAGAACAAGCTAACTATATGGCAAATATAAGAAAAACTTGCCTTGTAAGTCAAGGCATGTATCCTACAAAGTCAACACATATTGGAGGTCTTATAGAACATTGCCACATTGTGGTGATGTAACATGATAAATATGTGAAAGAGTGTAGAAATTATTATAATATAGGAAATCTTAGTTCAAAGTATTAGAGCAAATTATCTTAGAAATATAGTTAATAATCAAAAGGGTAGTAAAACTAAAAGATATCAATGTTGCCTTTTTACAAAGGTAACTTCTACTTACTTTGTAGGACCATAAATAAAACAAAATAAAGTAGATTAGAAAAATAAATGATATAGGCATCTTTAGAAGGAAGTTAAGAGTAAATTCTAGCAAAATTCACTTAGAAAAACAAGATATTGATACCCAAAGAAGGCCAGTTACAAACCAAGGTCGAAATCAGACCCTGAGGCATAAAACTAAGTCTCAACAATGACTCTGAGGTTCTTTTACAAATCAAAGAATGAGATTTGATAGAAAATTAGATAAAGTTTCTATGAACATTAATTTTGGACAATTGGGAGTTTTTATGACTTTGTAAGAGCTTTACAAAGTCAAGATTGTTTTTGGATGACTTGGATTTTGTGAAATAAAATAGGATCAATGTTTCTAGTAATTTCAAGAGTTTTGTATCAAATCTATAAGTAAAATTTTATGAATTGATGGTTATAGTTTTATTTAATATGTGTTGTAAATATTAGCTCAATCTAATGGTTGAATTGAGGATTATTGAGGTTTAAATGAGTCAAGGTCTCAAAAAGTAGAATTTTAGGTCTAGTGAGGGTTTTTAAGATTTCTTGCAATCTACTATTAGATTGGAGTGAAATTTATGTGAGAAGATATTAGACTTGTTTTTCTATGTATATGAGAATTTTGAGATCAATCGAATGGTGAAAAAAAAGAGATATTGGCTCTAGGAGATTGACATTAAGGTTGGAGAAGGAGGCCGGGCAATATCCAAGCATATTTTTGATGTTATCATCTATTTAGTAATTCCGATTTTTTTCAAAATTTTGGTGCTTGTTTTCAACTTAATTTTTAAAAAGTATACAAAATTTGAGTTAAGATCAACGGTTCATTCATTAGTTATTGAGGTTTAAATCTATTGTAGAAATTATCAAGGTTTGGTTAGGATTTGATTAGGGTTTGATTTAGGATTAGGATTTGGTTAGGATTAAGATTTGATTAGGATTTGGTTAAAGTTTGATTTAGAATTAGGGTTTGGTTTAAGATTTAGGGTTTGATCAGGGTTTGATTTAGGGTTAGTATTTGGTTAAGATTTGGTTTAGGATTTAGGATTTGGTTAGGATTTGATTTAGGATTAGGGTTTAGTTTAGGATTTAAGATTTTATTAGGATTTGATTTAGAATTAGGATTTGATTTAGGATTTAGAATTTTATTAGGGTTTGATTTAGGATTAGGATTTGGTTTAGGATTTAGGATTTAAGGTTTGATTAGGATTTGATCAGGATTTGATTTAGGATTTAGGATTTAGGATTTTATTTGAGTTTGTTTAAGATTTAAGATTTAGTTAGTTTTTGGCCTAAAATTTGAATGAAGTTCAATAAGATTTCAACTAGGATTAAAGTAAGATCAAATTGAGATGTATTTGAGATATGTTTGTAATCATTCTAATATTTCTTTAAGATTTCTTATTGTTTCTTTGGAATTCTTTTGAAATTTCTTTGAATTTGATTAAATTTTATTTAGCATTGTTAGTGTTCTATTAGAATTAGGATTTTGTTGTTGCAATTTCCATTCTACCTTCTATAGCCAAGTGCCCGGAGCATTCTCAAGAAAGACTTCATATATTACAACAATATAGTCTCTAGTTAGATAGTATATATAGAGACAAGAGTGAAGCCTTCTTCATTCTTATCAATTCCTTTCTTGCTTTTGGCCTAGATTCAAGAATTTCAAGTTTTCTTGACTTTTGATAATAAGGCATTCCAGTTTCTTTTTAATATATGTATTTTTTTTATTTTTATTTTGTCTCTTTTTCTTTGATACAAATTTCATTGGTTTATACATCATCTTTTAGTTCATGTCTTTGATAAATTGATAAGAGTGCACTTATAATATCAGAGCTTTGTCTTATCTTAATTAAAAGTGGATTATCTCTTTCTCATGATAAGACATAAGCCTATTAGAAGTTGCGGTGTCATTTTGTAACATGAGTATACCGTGAAAATATAAAGAAAGGGGACTTTTATTAATGTTCAGTTATCTCGAATATTGGGAGCAACGACCAATTCCAGTGCAAATACTGAGAGGCCAAGTTCAGTCATCGCGTTACCGTCAGCTGGGGCATACTGAAATGCTCCGTTCGATTCCAATAACGGGAGTCAGTAGAAAGGGAACGGACCAATTCAACGACGGGTGAGCCTGGTTCGAAGAGCCAATTGGATCCAATTTCAAGACATCCAATCCAGGTCCTATTACGGGCCTCTTAGCCAATATGAGACCTGAATTGGTCGGGCGACTCAATGTGGTCCTGATTACGGGGATTCCGATTTTATTTCAGGCTATTCCATCCTTTGTGCCGTTCCGGGAACGTCCTTTCGGTAAAAGGATCTCTTAAAGGTAAAAACAGAGGAGAAAGCTCTGACGGCGGAGCCAATTCTGGATCCAAGACGGAAGATTGAAGAAATTCAGAGGCTAGGGTTTGAAAGAGGAGAGAATTAGGGTTAAAGAGGAGAATAGGTTAAGAAATAAAGGAGAGAGAATAAGTTTTTTAGAAGGGTTTTGGGAAGACTGAGGCAATCGTTGCTGAAGTCAGTGTTGTAATGGTGAATTGAGATTTTTAATGAAGTGAGTGTGATTACTCTTGACTGTTTTGTGAAATTGAAGTTATATCTGTGATTGAAGAATTAAAAGGATGTCTATAGGATTGAGTGTGCGGAGTGAATGAAATTTTTTGGATTAATCTAACAAGACAGTCAGTGGATACAAGGTCATGAGTATAAAGCGGTATCGGAGATAAGCAGATTGGATTGTTCGGGGTTCTCTGTAACGTCTAGAGACCTACTGGCAGGGGCAAGAAGGACTTCGGTGAGCAGTCGAAGGACATCCGTATAGATTTACGGTATATTCTTGTAGTTGTTTATATTCCAACTGTCAAAAACCGATAGACTGCTTGAATATTAGCAAATCTCCATACTACCTTCTACAGCTAGATGCCCTGCGTGTTCTCGAGCAGAAAAGCACATAATACGACATAAGTGGTGAACTCGACGTGAAAGCTTGAGGTAGAAGGTATTGGATTTCATTTGATTTTATTTTTATTTTTATGGAAAATGAAAATAAAAATTTTGAAGGATCTTTGAGAGGAGTTTCTGGTGGAGGGTCTTCTAAAGGACAAGGTATGCACATGGATCCATCTATTGCTAGTATGTTTCAAGCCTTCTCATTATCAATGCAGCAACAGCAAAGCAATGATCGAAAGAAAGCTTTGGCAACTAAAGCATTACAAGCAGTGGTCAATAAAATTGATCAATTTGATGGAAGGAATATTTCAAGGTATTTAAGATGTTATGTTCATGAAATGGAATTAAATCAGGTTTCTGAGAAGAAAATGGTTGAATTATTTGGACTTGCTATGATGCTGGAGATAAGAGACCATATTACATCGATTATGGATCATTATGGGAATTCATGGGAGGTTTTTTCACATGCATTGAAAGACGAATATTTCTTAGAAGATGCTGATCACGTTACTAAGAAGTTGTTTTTGGAATGGATTGAACGGCCTAATAAGAATTTGCAAGCAACAGAGCTACTAAGAGAATTTGAGAGGCAGTACTCTCAATTGTCGAAGGTAGAAAAATTGACATTGGAGCCGAACAAAGTTGATCTATTTTTTCAAGCTGCTGATGGAGAATTGCAAAGGAAATTAGAACTCCTTCTTGAAGACAAAGAAGAAGATGAAGGATTGACAACAAAGTGGAAGAATGTTGAAGATGCGATGGAGTTGCTTACAAAAAAAAGAAAGGAAGAAGGATAGGAGCAATATTCCAAAAACAGTACAAGCACCCAAAGCTCCAGTACGTACAATACCACCAACAATGCCTATAGTTCAACCTTCGACATCCTTATCAAAGAAAGCATATATAGGGATGGAAGAAATTATAGAAGGAATGCGAGATCTTTAAATCAAATTGACAAGACTTGAAGAGAATACTTCTACAAATAATTCGAAGAATGTTTCAAAATAAGGATACGTATAAAGATGCATTTGGTGTAATGACGCATCACACACTAGAAAAGATTGCAATGAATTTAATAATATGATACGGCAAGGAATTATTTGTTGGAAAGATGGAAAGATAGTATTAAAAGATAGGAAGGATCTTTTTCAAACCAATTTTGGCAAGGGAGGAATGAGAGCATTGGTTCAAGATTACTTAAAAGAGCATGAAACAGCAGCACAAGAAAGTGCAAGTTATGGTGCTAGAGTAGATGATGACCTTGGTGGAAGAACGGAAACTAGTGAGTTTTGGGCTTCTGCCGTTTCTATAATGCAAGAAGGGAAATTACCTCGAGAGGCGTTATTGAGAACTTCAGCTATAATACGAGGTGCAACAGGTCGGGAGGATCCTGTTGAGACTCTTACAGTTCATGCATATATTGCTAAGAGCCAACATGAAGCTTTGATGGAAGAAAAGAGACGAGGAAATTTTGATGATACGAGAGAAGGAAATTCTTCTAAGAGGCAAACTCGAGGAGACAAGGCTCGGGAGGCAGCTTCATAAGAATTGCCTATAAAGGATACCTCAGCATCATTGGGAGAAAAAACAAAGGAGACAAAAGATAAGAGCAAATCAACTACTTATAAGCTACTTTCTGACATTGAAGCAGCAACAAATTTGAAAGGGGTGTTGGAAGAACGTATATTAAATGCTAAGGTGGAATTACATTGAAAGAAGTCTTAGGAATTACAAAGAAGAAGTTTCATGATGTTATCATTGACAGCATTAAGCGAAAGAGGCAATTAATGGGCAAAATTGGAATGAGTCATGCTATTGATGCAAGAATATATAAAGATGAAGAAGAGGTTGATATTGGTTACAAGCAACCAACAAATGAAAAGAATGGGTATAATCAACGAGTACATTTTGAAGATTATAGTGATAAGGAAATGAAAACTTTAAGTCATTATACTCGAAAGCATTGGACAAGGGCAACTACTGAGGTATTGGTGAAAGTAGGAGATATAGAAGAACAAATTGTTGCTTTAATCGACCATGGTTTTGAAATAAATCTCATGTCTAAAGATCTTTATAAGAAGCAAAAATGGCCAATTGATATGGAACATGGATGGGCAATATAAGCAGCTAATAACACACGGGGCGAATTATATGGAGCTTGTCCAGATGTCAAAATTCAGATTGGGGATGTTACGACAAAGCAATATTTCTTTGTTCAAGATACAATGTCTTATCCGTTGATTTTAGGACAACCTTATATTATGACAACACGGATGGAAACAAAAGCACTTGACGATGGTTGTGCTTATGTAAGGATACGTAGCGAAGATGGGAGGAAAGCTGTACAATTTCTAACAGTACCTTCTAACCATGAACGGAATCGAGATAGCTTAAAGGAGAAACCATTGCCAAAGATTGTTGAAGGATTTAAGGATTTTGGGGAGGTACCACTGTAAAGCAAGATTATGGAGGTACAAAAGAGGAGGTACTCTCGCGAGATGAAGGTACCTTTGATGCAAGTTTTATTGGTATTTTGGAGAATGGAAATATTATGTATAAGAAAGTTGATGATTTTAAAAGAAAAGAAAGAAAAAGATTATATAATATTGAAGTAGAATTTTGTAAGTTAGGTACATTATAAGATGATGAGAGGATTTTAGGTGTTTATGAAGAAAATGGACTGGAAGATTCATTGGAATTGATTACATCTATTGGGTTAGGAGATAATGATAAGATTGTTGAGATTCATTCAAGAGAGGTTTATACCATACTTGAATCTTTTCAAGCACCAGAAGTCACTGTAGAAACGAGATATAAAACGGTAGATAAGAAGGTAAATCCTATTGTCGGACCATTTCAAAAGATTTTAAAGAACAAATGGGAGAAGCATCAAAAGAAGAAAGTTTAAGAGATCCAATGAGTATTGGACATCAGTTTACTAAAGAGACTTTTGAAGAATTGAAGATTGGTTCTGATGGTTCTTTATTGCCGAAGGAAATTACTTACTTCAAAAAGATGTTGGCTAAACAAGGTAGATCGTTTGCCTTCGAATCTCATGAAATTGGGTGTGTGGATCCGAATATTATAACACCTATAGTTATCTTCACTGTACCGCATGTACCTTGGAATCTAAGACCGATTCTAGTACCAAGGGCATATTTACCTAAATTGGTGGAACTATTAAAAGAAAAAATAAAGATGAAAATATTGGAACCCTCATTTGCGCCGTATTCTAGTCGATGGTTTACGTTACCTAAGAAGAATGGATCACTATGGTTTATTTAAGATATGCAACCGATGAATGCAGTAAGTGTCAGGAATGCAGGAATTGGACCTATTGTGGATGAATTTGCTGAGGCGTTTCTTGGGAGGGCGATCTATTCAATGGGTGACTTGTATTCAAGTTATGATCAATTTCAACTTACCGAAGGAAGTAGAGATATGACAACAATGAGGACACCACTTGGATTGGTTAGAATGTACACTCTTCCTCAAGGCACGACCAACTCAGTTGCGCATATGATGAATGGGATGAATAAGGTATTGAGAGATTTTATTCCAAAAAAGACTATGCCTTTTCTGGATGATGTTTCTATAAAAGGGTACAGAGAAGGAGACAAGGATGAAACTTTAGATACGAGGGGGTGTCGCAAATATGTTGTTGATCATATACAAGATTGTGAAAAGATTTTAACTCGGCTTGGAGAAGTTCATCTTACATTATTGGGTATAAAGTCCATATTTGGAGTACAAGAGGTTGTGATTGTTGGACATTTATATTGATCTTACGGAAGAAAACCAGATCCGACTAAAGTTGATGCAATTGGAAGGATGAAAGAAGATTGTGATTCTTTAATAGAGGTTTGCAAGTTTTTAGGTGCATGTGTATTTTATCGAATCTGGATCCCTCATTATGTTCACATAGTGGATCCATTATATGAACTGTTATGCAAGGGTTACCGATTTAAATGGGAAGAAAGGCATATTCAGGCAATGCAAAGATTAAAGAAATTATTGATGTCACCTCCAATATTGAGGAAGGTTGATTATAAGTGCAATAGACCAGTGATTCTTACTGTGGACACTAGTCCAATTGCCATTGGATGGGCTGTTGGTCAAGATGATTCAAGTGGAAATAGATTTGCAGTTCGATTTGGAGCTAAAATTTTAAGTATTCGTCAGCGTGCATACTCGCAAGTCAAAAGAGAACTTTGGGGAGTTGTTTCGGCTATGAAAGCTGAAAAGGACTATTTGATTAGGGCAGTAGTAGTAATTGAAACAGATTACTTGCCATTGCTTGGAATGATTACTAACTGTTCAATGCCAGATATTGCAATGTTGAGATGGATTGCTTATATTAAGTCACTAAATCTAGAATTTAAGCATGTTACTGAGAAGGACAATTTAGTAGCAGACATGCTATCTCGAGCAAGATACGAGAGGGAAGACGAAATGGTTGAAGACATTGATAACATCGGATTGAAATTCTATTCAATATCAAATTTCAACAGAGAAGACGAGCTATTTCTTGAAGAATCTTATGAAGGAGAATTATTGGATATTGGTCATTACTTGAATACCTTGACTAAGCAGGAGAATTGGTCTATAGAAAAATTCAAACAAATAAGAACAAAAACATATGGATTTTTACTTTGAGATGGATTCTTATGGAAGAGACCGAAGAAAGGAATTGGGATGCCACAACGAGTGATAGGCCAAAAGGAAGAAAAACTAAAATTATTAAAGGAGTTTCATGATAGTTTATGGGCAGGGCATAGAAGAATGTGGGCTACTTTTGCTAAACTCAAGGAACGATATTGGTGGAAAAATATGTATCGAGATGTGCTCTCATTTGTAGAGTCATGTGAAATTTGTCAATCGTATTCTAATATCCGACATCGAGATGGTCTTCATCCTATGTATCCTCTGACTATTCATTTTAAATGGGTTGTTGATTTGGTTATTATGCCAGTTGGATTATGGCAGATGAGATATTTGGTTTTAGCTTGTGAAGATTTATCAAATCAAGTAGAAGGAAGAGCATTGAGGACAAAATCTACAGAGGAGATTTGTAGGTTTTTGCTTAAAGATGTCATTTGCCGCTACGGATGCGTAGGAAAAATCACTGCAGATCGTGGAAAATTAAATGCACAAGAAGCTCGTAAGTTCTTTGAAAGATGTGGAGTTAAACTATCACTGACTACTGCTTATAATCCAGAAGGGAATGCAAAAAGCGAACGTGGTCACCCACCGATTGTGAAAGCATTAGTTAAAGCTTATAATGGAAAAGTTAAAGAGTGGCCACGGCTTTTGTCATTTGCATTATGGGCTGATCGAACAACACATAGTTCGGTGACAGGATATATGCCAGTAGAACTTATGACAGGTCAAAAACCAATTATACCGATTGAAGAAAAGGTACTTACTTGGAGTATGCTACCATGGGAAGATGGATTGACAAGAGAAGAACTTCTGGCTATTAGGATTCGACAATTGGAGCAAAGATCGAAAGATGTACAGATAGCATTGGAAAGGTTAAAAAGAGCAAGGTTACAAAATAAGGCGCGATTCGATAAGCAACATCGATTGAGACCTAAAGCAATCGAAGAAGGTGACTGGGTACTTGTTTATGACAATAGTCTGGATAATCAACATAGTACTTTGCGGAAATTTTCAAAACGTTGGTTTGGACCATATGTGGTAACAACTGTTCATGATAATACAACTTACTCATTACGGGAGTTAGATGGTACAAAATTGAAAATACCAATTATAGGGAAGCGAATAAAAATATTTAAATGAAGACATGTGGAGATGAATATGGAAGGCCTTAATGAAGGTATAGAGATTTTGTAGCAAGAAGATGAAAGTGATTTGGATAATGAAGGTGACGAAGACGAACCGAACAAAGACGTAAAAAATATATTCTAAATCAAACAGCAATTGGATAAATTGGTGCATACCAGAGGATGCACAGGTTCAGAGGGGATGGATGTCGTCTTGTAATATGAGTATATCGTAAAAATATAAAGAAAGGGGACTTTTATTAATGTTCAGTTATCTCGAATATTGGGAGCAACGACCAATTTCAGTACAAATATTGAGAGGCCAGGTTCAATCACCCCGTTACAATCAGCCGGGGCATACTGAAATGCTCCGTTCGATTCCAATAACGGAAGTCAGCAAAAAAAGGAAAGGACCAATTCAACAACGGGTGAGCCTAGTTCGAAGAGCCAATTGGATCCAATTTCAAGACATCCAATCCAGGTCCTATTACGGTGTCGTATTACGTGCTTTCCTGCTTGAGAATGTACCAAGCGTCTTGTTATAGAAGGTAGTATGGAGATTTGCCAATATTCAAACAGTCTATCGGTTATTGACTGTTGGAATATAAACGACTGCAAGAATACATCGTAAATCTATATGGATGTCCTTTGATTGCTTGCCAAAGTCTTTTTTGGTCCTGCCGGTAGGTCTCTAGACGTTATAGAGAACCTCGAACAACCCAAACTGCTAATCTTCAATACCGCTTTATACTCACGATCTTGTATCCACAGACTGTCTTGTTAGATTAACCCAATAAATTTCATTCACTCTGCATACTTAATCCTATAGACACCCTTTTAATTCTTCATTACAAATGTAACTCTATTTCAGAAAACAGTCAAGAGTAATCAAATCCACTTCATTAAAAATCCCGATTCACCATTACAACACTGACTTCAGCAACAATTGCCTCAATCTTCCCAAAACCCTATGAAGAAAAAAAATCCAATTCTCTGTCTTTTTTCCCCGCCCGAAGCATGAAGCTATCTTTCTAATCCTTCTCTAAAAAAACTCTCCTCTCCCCCCTCTCATTTCTTAACCTTAATTCTAAATTTCTTCAATCTTCCGTCTTAGATCCGAAATTGGCTGTCGCCATCAGAGCTTGGATCCAAAATTGGCTCTTGTCGTTAGAGCTTTCTCCTTCGTTTTTACCTTTAAGAGATCTTTTTACTGGAAGGACGTTCTCAAAACGGCACAAAGGACGAAACAGCCTGAAACGAAATCGGAGCACCGTAATCGGGACCACATTCAATTGCCTGACTAATTCAGGTCTCATATTGGGTAAGAGTCTAGTAGTAAGAACCAGATATTCCGATAATTGGATCAAATTGGTCCTTCACGTCAGATTGGCTAAGGCCCATAGTAAGACCTAGATTTTATCGTAATTAGACTACATTGGGTTGCCTGACCAATTCAGGTCTCATATTGGCTAAGAGGACTTGGATTGGATGTCTTGAAATTGGATCCAATTGGCTCTTCGAACTAGGCTCACCCGTTGTTGAATTGGTCCTTTCCCTTTTTTGCTGACTTCCGTTATTGGAATCGAACGGAGCATTTCAGTATGCCCCGGCTGATTGTAACGGGGTGATTGAACCTGGCCTCTCAATATTTGTACTGAAATTGGTCGTTGCTCCCAATATTCGAGATAACTGAACATTAATAAAAGTCCCCTTTCTTTATATTTTTACGATATACTCATATTACAAGACGACATCCATCCCCTCTGAACCTGTGCATCCTCTAGTATGCACCAATTTATCCAATTGCTGTTTGATTTAGAATATATTTTCTACGTCTTTGTTCGGTTCGTCTTCATCACCTTCATTATCCAAATCACTTTCATCTTCTTGCTACAAAATCTCTATACCTTCATTAAGGCCTTCCATATTCATCTCCACATGTCTTCATTTAAATATTTTTACTCGCTTCCCTATAATTGGTATTTTCAATTTTGTACCATCTAACTCCCGTAATGAGTAAGTTGTATTATCATGAACAGTTGTTACCACATATGGTCCAAACCAACGTTTTGAAAATTTCCGCAAAGTACTATGTTGATTATCCAGACTATTGTCATAAACAAGTACTCAGTCACCTTCTTCGATTGCTTTAGGTCTCAATCGATGTTGCTTATCGAATCGCGCCTTATTTTGTAACCTTGCTCTTTTTAACCTTTCCAATGCTATCTGTACATCTTTCGATCTTTGCTCCAATTGTCGAATCCTAATAGCCAGAAGTTCTTCTCTTGTCAATCCATCTTCCCATGGTAGCATACTCCAAGTAAGTACCTTTTCTTCAATCGGTATAATTGGTTTTTGACCTGTCATAAGTTTTACTGGCATATATCTTGTCACCGAACTATGTGTTGTTCGATCAGCCCATAATGCAAATGACAAAAGTCGTGGCCACTCTTTAACTTTTCCATTATAAGCTTTAACTAATGCTTTCACAATCGGTGGGTGACCACGTTCGCTTTTTGCATTCCCTTCTGGATTATAAGCAGTAGTCAGTGATAGTTTAACTCCACATCTTTCAAAGAACTTACGAGCTTCTTGTGCATTTAATTTTCCACGATCTGCAGTGATTTTTCCTACGCATCCGTAGCGGCAAATGACATCTTCAAGCAAAAACCTACAAATCTCCTCTGTAGATTTTGTCCTCAATGCTCTTCCTTCTACTTGATTTGATAAATCTTCACAAGCTAAAACCAAATATCTCATCTGCCATAATCCAACTGGCATAATAACCAAATCAACAACCCATTTAAAATGAATAGTCAGAGGATACATAGGATGAAGACCATCTCGATGTCGGATATTAGAATACGATTGACAAATTTCACATGACTCTACAAATGAGAGCACATCTCGATACATATTTTTCCACCAATATCGTTCCTTGAGTTTAGCAAAAGTAGCCCACATTCTTCTATGCCCTGCCCATAAACTATCATGAAACTCCTTTAATAATTTTAGTTTTTCTTCCTTTTGGCCTATCACTCGTTGTGGCATCCCAATTCCTTTCTTCGGTCTCTTCCATAAGAATCCATCTCAAAGTAAAAATCCATATGTTTTTGTTCTTATTTGTTTGAATTTTTCTATAGACCAATTCTCCTGCTTAGTCAAGGTATTCAAGTAATGACCAATATCCAATAATTCTCCTTCATAAGATTCTTCAAGAAATAGCTCGTCTTCTCTGTTGAAATTTGATATTGAATAGAATTTCAATCCGATGTTATCAATGTCTTCAACCATTTCGTCTTCCCTCTCGTATCTTGCTCGAGATAGCATGTCTGCTACTAAATTGTCCTTCTCAGTAACATGCTTAAATTCTAGATTTAGTGACTTAATATAAGCAATCCATCTCAACATTGCAATATCTGGCATTGAACAGTTAGTAATCATTCCAAGCAATGGCAAGTAATCTGTTTCAATTACTACTACTGCCCTAATCAAATAGTCCTTTTCAGCTTTCATAGCCGAAACAACTCCCCAAAGTTCTCTTTTGACTTGCGAGTATGCACGCTGACGAATACTTAAAATTTTAGCTCCAAATCGAACTGCAAATCTATTTCCACTTGAATCATCTTGACCAACAGCCCATCCAATGGCAATTGGACTAGTGTCCACAGTAAGAATCACTGGTCTATTGCACTTATAATCAACCTTCCTCAATATTGGAGGTGACATCAATAATTTCTTTAATCTTTGCATTGCCTGAATATGCCTTTCTTCCCATTTAAATCGGTAACCCTTGCATAACAGTTCATATAATGGATCCACTATGTGAACATAATGAGGGATCCAGATTCGATAAAATACACATGCACCTAAAAACTTGCAAACCTCTATTAAAGAATCACAATCTTCTTTCATCCTTCCAATTGCATCAACTTTAGTCGGATCTGGTTTTCTTCCGTAAGATCAATATAAATGTCCAACAATCACAACCTCTTGTACTCCAAATATGGACTTTATACCCAATAATGTAAGATGAACTTCTCCAAGCCGAGTTAAAATCTTTTCACAATCTTGTATATGATCAACAACATATTTGCGACACCCCCTCGTATCTAAAGTTTCATCCTTGTCTCCTTCTCTGTACCCTTTTATAGAAACATCATCCAGAAAAGGCATAGTCTTTTTTGGAATAAAATCTCTCAATACCTTATTCATCCCATTCATCATATGCGCAACTGAGTTGGTCGTGCCTTGAGGAAGAGTGTACATTCTAACCAATCCAAGTGGTGTCCTCATTGTTGTCATATCTCTACTTCCTTCGGTAAGTTGAAATTGATCATAACTTGAATACAAGTCACCCATTGAATAGATCGCCCTCCCAAGAAACGCCTCAGCAAATTCATCCACAATAGGTCCAATTCCTGCATTCCTGACACTTACTGCATTCATCGGTTGCATATCTTAAATAAACCATAGTGATCCATTCTTCTTAGGTACCGTAAACCATCGACTAGAATACGGCGCAAATGAGGGTTCCAATATTTTCATCTTTATTTTTTCTTTTAATAGTTCCACCAATTTAGGTAAATATGCCCTCGGTACTAGAATCGGTCTTAGATTCCAAGGTACATGCGGTACAGTGAAGATAACTATAGGTGTTATAATATTCGGATCCACACACCCAATTTCATGAGATTCGAAGGCAAACGATCTACCTTGTTTAGCCAACATCTTTTTGAAGTAAGTAATTTCCTTCGGCAATAAAGAACCATCAGAACCAATCTTCAATTCTTCAAAAGTCTCTTTAGTAAACTGATGTCCAATACTCATTGGATCTCTTAAACTTTCTTCTTTTGATGCTTCTCCCATTTGTTCTTTAAAATCTTTTGAAATGGTCCGACAATAGGATTTACCTTCTTATCTACCGTTTTATATCTCGTTTCTACAGTGACTTCTGGTGCTTGAAAAGATTCAAGTATGGTATAAACCTCTCTTGAATGAATCTCAACAATCTTATCATTATCTCCTAACCCAATAGATGTAATCAATTCCAATGAATCTTCCAGTCCATTTTCTTCATAAACACCTAAAATCCTCTCATCATCTTATAATGTACCTAACTTACAAAATTCTACTTCAATATTATATAATCTTTTTCTTTCTTTTCTTTTAAAATCATCAACTTTCTTATACATAATATTTCCATTCTCCAAAATATCAATAAAACTTGCATCAAAGGTACCTTCATCTCGCGAGAGTACCTCCTCTTTTGTACCTCCATAATCTTGCTTTACAGTGGTACCTCCCCAAAATCCTTAAATCCTTCAACAATCTTTGGCAATGGTTTCTCCTTTAAGCTATCTCGATTCCGTTCATGGTTAGAAGGTACTGTTAGAAATTGTACAGCTTTCCTCCCATCTTCGCTACGTATCCTTACATAAGCACAACCATCGTCAAGTGCTTTTGTTTCCATCCGTGTTGTCATAATATAAGGTTGTTCTAAAATCAACGGATAAGACATTGTATCTTGAACAAAGAAATATTGCTTTGTCGTAACATCCCCAATCTGAATTTTGACATCTGGACAAGCTCCATATAATTCGCCCCGTGTGTTATTAGCTGCTCATATTGCCCATCCATGTTCCATATCAATTGGCCATTTTTGCTTCTTATAAAGAACTTTAGACATGAGATTTATTTCAAAACCATGGTCGACTAAAGCAACAATTTGTTCTTCTATATCTCCTACTTTCACCAATACCTCAGTAGTTGCCCTTGTCCAATGCTTTCGAGTATAATGACTTAAAGTTTTCATTTCCTTATCACTATAATCTTCAAAATGTACTCGTTGATTATATCCATTCTTTTCATTTGTTGGTTGCTTGTAACCAATATCAACCTCTTCTTCATTTATATATATTCTTGCATCAATAGCATGACTCATTCCAATTTTGCCCATTAATTGCCTCTTTCGCTTAATGCTGTCAATGATAACATCATGAAACTTCTTCTTTGTAATTCCTAAGACTTCTTTCAATGTAATTCCACCTTAGCATTTAATATACGTTCTTCCAACACCCCTTTCAAATTTGTTGCTGCTTCAATGTCAGAAAGTAGCTTATAAGTAGTTGATTTGCTCTTATCTTTTGTCTCCTTTGTTTTTTCTCCCAATGATGCTGAGGTATCCTTTATAGGCAATTCTTATGAAGCTGCCTCCCGAGCCTTGTCTCCTCGAGTTTGCCTCTTAGAAGAATTTCCTTCTCTCGTATCATCAAAATTTCCTCGTCTCTTTTCTTCCATCAAAGCTTCATGTTGGCTCTTAGCAATATATGCATGAACTGTAAGAGACTCAACAGGATCCTCCCGACCTGTTGCACCTCGTATTATAGCTGAAGTTCTCAATAACGCCTCTCGAGGTAATTTCCCTTCTTGCATTATAGAAACGGCAGAAGCCCAAAACTCACTAGTTTCCGTTCTTCCACCAAGGTCATCATCTACTCTAGCACCATAACTTGCACTTTCTTGTGCTGCTGTTTCATGCTCTTTTAAGTAATCTTGAACCAATGCTCTCATTTCTCCCTTGCCAAAATTGGTTTGAAAAAGATCCTTCCTATCTTTTAATACTATCTTTCCATCTTTCCAACAAATAATTCCTTGCCGTATCATATTATTAAATTCATTGCAATCTTTTCTAGTGTGTGATGCGTCATTACACCAAATGCATCTTTGTACGTATCCTTATTTTGAAACATTCTTCGAATTATTTGTAGAAGTATTCTCTTCAAGTCTTGTCAATTTGATTTAAAGATCTCGCATTCCTTCTATAATTTCTTCCATCCCTATATATGCTTTCTTTGATAAGGATGTCGAAGGTTGAACTATAGGCATTGTTGGTGGTATTGTACGTACTGGAGCTTTGGGTGCTTGTACTGTTTTCGGAATATTGCTCCTATCCTTCTTCCTTTCTTTTTTTTGTAAGCAACTCCATCGCATCTTCAACATTCTTCCACTTTGTTGTCAATCCTTCATCTTCTTCTTTGTCTTCAAGAAGGAGTTCTAATTTCCCTTGCAATTCTCCATCAGCAGCTTGAAAAAATAGATCAACTTTGTTCGGCTCCAATGTCAATTTTTCTACCTTCGACAATTGAGAGTACTGCCTCTCAAATTCTCTTAGTAGCTCTGTTGCTTGCAAATTCTTATTAGGCCGTTCAATCCATTCCAAAAACAACTTCTTAGTAACGTGATCAGCATCTTCTAAGAAATATTCGTCTTTCAATGCATGTGAAAAAACCTCCCATGAATTCCCATAATGATCCATAATCGATGTAATATGGTCTCTTATCTCCGACATCGTAGCAAGTCCAAATAATTCAACCATTTTCTTCTCAAAAACCTGATTTAATTCCATTTCACGAACATAACATCTTAAATACCTTGAAATATTCCTTCCATCAAATTGATCAATTTTATTGACCACTGCTTGCAATGCTTTGGTTGCCAAAGCTTTCTTTCGATCATTGCTTTGCTGTTGCTGCATTGATAATGAGAAGGCTTGAAACATACTAGCAATAGATGGATCCATGTGCATACCTTGTCCTTTAGAAGAACCCCCACCAGAAACTCCTCTCAAAAATCCTTCAAAATTTTTATTTTCGTTTTCCATAAAATAAAAATAAAAATAAAATAAAAAAAAATCGAATACCTTCTACCTCAAGCCTTCATGTCGAGTTCACCACTTTATGTCATATTACGTGCTTTCTTGCTCGAGAACGCGCCGGACGTCTGGCTGTAGAAGGTAGTATGGAGATTCACGAATATTCAAGCAGTCTATCGGTTATTGACTGTTGGAATATAAACAACTGCAAGAATACACTGTAAATCTATATAGATGCCCTTCGTCTGCTTGCCGAAGTCCTTTTTGCCCGAGCCAGTTGGTCTCTAGAGGTTACAGAGAACCTCGAACAACCCAAACTGCTAATCTTCGATACTGCTTTATACTCACAATCTTGTATCCACTGACTATCTTGTTAGATTAACTTAATAAATTTCATTCACTCTACATACTCAATCCTATAGACATCCTTTTAATTCTTCATCACAGACGTAACTCGATTTCAGAAAACAATCAAGAGTAATCAAATCCACTTCATTAAAAATCCCGATTCACCATTACAACAGTGACTTTGGCAACGATTGCCTCAGTCTTTCCAAAACTCTATGAAGAAAAAAAATCCAATTCTCTGTCTTTTTTCCCCGCTCGAAGCATGAAGCTAGCTCTTTGATCCTTCTCAAAAAAAACTCTCCTCTCCCCCCTCTCATTTCTTAACCTTAATTCTAAATTTCTTGAATCTTCCGTCTAAGATCGAAAATTGGCTCCCGCCGTCAGAGCTTGGATCTAAAATTGGCTCTTGTCGTCACAGCTTTCTCTTCCATTTTTACCTTTAAGAGATCTTTTTATCGAAAGGACGTTCCCGGAACGGCACAAAGGACGAAACAGTCTAAAACGAAATCGGAGCCCCGTAAACGGGACCACATTGAGTCGCTCGACCAATTTAGGTCTCATATTGGGTAAGAGTCCAGTAGTAAGACCTGGATGTTCCTGTAATTGGATCAAATTGATCCTTCGCATCAGACTCGCTGAGGCCCGTAGTAAGATCCAAATTTTCCCGTAATTAGATTGCATTGGGTTGTCCGACCAATTGAGGTCTCATATTGGGTAAGAGGACTTGGATTAGATGTCTTGAAATTGGATCCAATTGGCTCTTCGAACTAGGCTCACCCGTTGTTGAATTGGTCCTTTCTCTTTTTGCTGACTTCCGTTATTGGAATCGAACGGAGCATTTCAGTATGCCCCAGCTGACTGTAACGGGTTGACTGACCCTGGCCTCCCAGTATTTGCACTGGAATTGGTCGTTGCCCCTAATATTCGAGATAACTAAATATTAATAAAAGTCCCCTTTCTTTATATTTTTACGATATACTCGTGTTACAACACGACAACGGGCCTCTTAGCCAATATGAGACCTGAATTGATCGAGCGACTCAATGTGGTCCCGATTACGGGGGTTCCGATTCCATTTCAGGCTATTCCATCCTTTGTGCCATTCCAGGAACGTCCTTTCGGTAAAAAGATCTCTTAAAGGTAAAATTGGAGGAGAAAGCTCTGACTACGGAGCCAATTCCAGATCCAAGATGGAAGATTGAAGAAATTCAGAGGCTAGGGTTTGAATGAGGGAAGAATTAGGGTTAAAAGAGAGGATAGGTTAAGAAATAAAGGGAAGAGAATAAGTTTTTTAGAAGGGTCGGAGAGCGAGCTTCATGCTTCGGGGCGTGGAAAAGAGATAGAAAATTAGAGTTTTTTTTTCTTCATAGGGTTTTGGAAAGACTGAGGCAATCATTGTTGAAGTCAGTGTTGTAATGGTGAATTGAGATTTTTAATGAAGTGGGTGTGATTACTCTTGACTGTTTTGTGAAATCGAAGTTACGTTTGTGATTGAAGAATTAAAAGGGTGTCTATAGGATTGAGTATGCGGAGTGAATGAAATTTTTTGGGTTAATCTAACAAGACAGTCAGTGGATACAAGGTCGTGAGTATAAAGCGATATCGGAGATTAGCAAATTGGGTTGTTCGGGATTCTTTGTAATGTGTAGAGACCTACCGGCTGGGGCAAAAAAGACTTCGGCAGGCAGTCGAAGGACATCCATATAGATTTAT
The DNA here is from genome assembly GCF_059467195.1 of Physcomitrium patens. Classification (NCBI taxonomy): domain Eukaryota; kingdom Viridiplantae; phylum Streptophyta; class Bryopsida; order Funariales; family Funariaceae; genus Physcomitrium; species Physcomitrium patens. The sequence continues at coordinate 6,375,220 of NC_143419.1, forward strand.
GATATATTCTTGCAGTTGTTTATATTCCAACAGTCAAAAACCGATAGACTACTTGAATATTAGCGAATCTCCATACTACCTTCTACAGCCAGACGCCCGACGCGTTCTCGAGCAGGAAAGCACGCAATATGACAGTGGATTACCCTCTTCTAAATTGATATAGTTCTTAGTATTTTCTTTGTCTTCAAGTCGTTTCTTCTATTTATCTTGAGCAGTATTAGATATTTTTCTGATTGTTATTATAATAGAGCTTGTTGAAATAAAGAGTACAATTGCACAAATGCAAGAACAATTAAGAGAGATGATGCTTACAATACATCAACTTAGCTTACTACCACAAGGATCAATAAGAATGATAGAAAATAAGGATATAGAGTTGATTAGAGCTACTTCAACATCTGCACCAAATCATGTCCTTCTATCCATGATGGAACATCCTTGAAATCTTAGAAAACCAAGAATTTTCCTTCCAAGCAGTTTAATGGTACAAGATCCAAATTTCAAGGATTTATCAATCAAGTAGAAGTTGCGATTTAACTTCAACTTCAAAGCTATCCAACTCTTAGATCACAAGTTAGATTCAATGATCTACTTCTTTCATATTCAATACTATTATGATTTTTATCTTTTCTTAAATGAGAAGATCCAATATTAGATAATCTAGATGCATTTTTAGTAGAATTTGGATCCATGCATAGAGAACATGATACAACTTGTGTTGCAACTAAGAAGATCTATATTTTGTAACAAGGCAATCAATCTATAACATTATATGCTTCACATTTTTGACAACTTATAATTGATATCAAGTGAAATGATGTTGTACTTATAAGCCAATTTTTTTATAGATTACAATATGAAGTAGAAAAATTAATGCTCAACTTATCTAATCTTCAAACATTGACTCAAGAAATTGACTTTGTTGTGAAGTGCAACAATCGGCTTTTTGAATTTTAATCTAAAAGTCACACAAGTGGACCTCAACATTATTACAATTTAATGGCAACACCAATATCTCCTCAATATATACATTCATAAGTAGAGGATACTCAAATTGATGCACTTCATTTTAAACCTCTTACTGAGCAAGAAAAGACTCATCACTATCAAGAAGGATTATGCTTATATTATGGAGAACCTAAACTTACTACTCAATATTATCCAAAGAAGCGATGAAACTATAAAATGAAGAACACAATTATCAAAGAAGACAATGTAAGAAAAAATGAATTTGTCTAGCTACAATAGAGACCGTGCGGTAGAAATCTTATACAATTTCTAATAAAGGTCCTATCTTCTATTCAAAAATCTTATATTTATTTTATAATAGATGTGTATTTAGGACCTAATAATTATAAAGCCTGTGCCTTAATAGATACAAGAGCCTCAACTTATTTCTTAAATATAGAATTTGTTAAAAGTCATAAAATATCATTAGTACAAAAGTCTAAACCTGTTCATATAGAAGTCATAGATGGTCATCAATTATCCTCTAGAGATGTTACTTATGAAACACTTCCTATAGATGTAACAATAATAGTCATAGTAGTTATGTAATCTTTAATATAATTAGATTTCTTTCTATCTAGTCATTTTAGGTTTATCATGATTAGAAAAGTATAATCCTTACATAGATTGGATTTCTTGTATTCTTGACTTTTCTAAAAATATAATTAAGAATGAAATTAATTCAATAGAAAGTGATAAATCTAGCATAATAAAACCTATATTTATAAGTATGAGATCTTTCTTGTATATTATAAAAAAAAGTTCACCTTCGGTCATTTATGCCACACCTATTTGTAATGATGTAAAGACTTCAAGTGAAATTCCAAGCCAATATTAAGAGTTTCAAGATGTATTTGCAAGAAAGAATATAGATACTCTTTCAAAAAACCATCTCTATGACTGCTCAATTAATCTTCAAGAAAGAACACAACCGCCATTTGGACCAATATACAATTTATCATAAAATAAATTTTTTGAATTAAATAAATATATTGAAGAAAATCTAGCCAAAAATTTTATATCCCATTCCAAATCACCAATATGAACTCTAATCTTATTTGTAAAGAAAAAAGATGGATCATTACAAATGTGTGTTGATTATCAAGGACTCAATAAGATCACCATCAAGAATAGGTATCCTATACCTTTGATATCCTAAATTCTCGATTAATTGAATCAAGTTAAGATTTGTACAAAAATAGATTTATATGGAGTATATAATCCAATACATATTAAAAAAAGAAATGAAGGGAAGACTTCATTTCAAACTAAGTATCGACATTTTGAATACAACGTCATGCCTTTTGGACTTACAAATGTACCAAGAACTTTTCAACATCTAATGAATGATGTTTTTTAAAAATTTTTGGATGATTTTATTATTTTTTATCTAAATAATATCTTGATTTATTTTAAAAATATAAATAGATATGAACTTCATGTTTGTTATGTAATACAAAAATTAAGAGATGTCCAATTCTATGCCAAGATAGAAAAGTGTGTATTTTGAACTATTCAAGTTCACTTCTTAAGATACATCATTTCAAATGATGGACTTGTAATGGATCCTAAGAAAGTTCAAACTATTATGAATTAGAAGATTTCAAAAATGGTAAGAGATGTCTATTTCTTTTTGGACTTTGCCAACTATTATTGGATCTTCATCAAAGACTTTTTTCAAGTTATAGCTCTACTTATATGTTTGACTTGCAAAGAAAAACTTGAGTAGAGCAGAGAAGTTGAAGCATCTTTTGAAGCTTTGCAGTTAGCTTTTATTTTTGCACCAATCTTGTATTGTGTCAACTTTTCTAAGGCATTTTCTATAAAAAAAATTGCATCAAACTTTACTTTACATGTCGTTGTCATATTGTAACATGACTATATGGTAAAAATATAAATAAAAAAGATATTATTAATATTTAGTTATCTTGGATATTAGAAACAGTAGCCAATTCCAGTACCAATATTCAGGGTCAGTTAATGTCACCCCACCGGCATCATCGAACCAAGTTCCTTCCATACCAACGGGACAACTAGGATCATTTTCCAACCCTACATAGAACAAGCCTAGTAGGTATATATCGGTGGAAACACCCAATATGCATGATGGAGGTGCAGGAAGACCACTTCGTCATTTCCATTGCAGATAGATTGGTCATTATGCTAATAAATATTCTAATTCCTAAACTATTGATGATTACGTTGTCGTATTGTAGTTCGGCTACTATATGAAAATAATGTAATTATGTACTTAATATAAAATTTATTAAGTAACATGATGAGAGCCATGTTAGAAGATTTTAGTTGGTTGTAGAATATAATTTGATTATTACTTTGAGAAGAGGTTGTTTAAAAAGATTACTATAGAATTTGTATAACTTTAATTTTCTTTTGATAGTGAATTTTAAGATTGGTTTTGGTTGATAATAACTTCTAAATACTTAGAGTCACCTTTATTAGACATTGGTGACCTTTGAAAACTTATTTTGGTTCTTTTATTTGGTGTTTAGAGCATAAATTATATAAATCTTATAAAAAAAATGATTGAAGAAGGATTTTGGTAGCAAAAGGAGTAATTAGGGCACCAATATAGATGAATGGAGATGAATAATGAAAATCACCATTCCTATTGATCAAAAATCATGACCAATAGGCTTTGAGGAGGCTACCTAAGGCCATATTAGGGATTAGGATTAGTTTTTCGAAGCCATTCGAGTTTTGAAGGCTAGGATCAGAAGTTTTAGGTTTTTGGCTATGATTTTGGTGCAAGTTTTGTATAGTTTGGAGTTCATATGAAGGAGATACAAGCACTCAAAGTTAAGGTGTTGATTTGGGAGCTACTGTCACTCTTTTTGGCATAACGCATGCGTACGGATAGCAATTGAGGATCGGCAACTATGACTAAAGAGAGCACTTTTGTGGCTACACTTTTCATGTATTGCTTATTGGATTCCAAGTTGAAGTGAAGGAATTATTGGATTTTGAAGTCAGTACATGCAATCTAAGGGTAGTAAGTAGTCCGATTTGCTAGTGGTTGTCTCTTGAGATATATCTTGAGCAATTTGACAAGATTTTTGCTCAAATTTTCAAAGAATGTGTAATTGTATGTTAATAAACTTTGTACATAAGTATTATGATATTTGAGTATTGGGTTCTTGAGATATTAAGAAAATAGTATTCGGATGCTTGTAAATTAGGGTTTAGAGCATCTGCTAGAGTTTCTAAGATGCCAAAAGATTGGGAGTGAATTTGCAATTGGTTTCTTTTGTGATAAAAGTTAAAGGTGAATTCTACTGATCTTATAAATTTGAAACAAATTGAATGATTAGATCAAGAGTTATGATTTTATAAATTTTGGGACAAGAAAACCTTCGCGGAAAAAATATGTTTTGAAGGGGTTTTGTTATATTTTGAGTTTTATAAAAAATAAAAGAATTTTGGGAGGCTAAGATAAGATTCATATAAAGGTTTAAGCTACACTCTCTACAGCTAAATACCTAGTGTATTCCTAGATAGCAAATCATGCCATACGACAGATCTGGTGAACCTGATGTGAAAGTTTCTGGGGTATAGAGTTTTGAAGAAATTTTTTGGCTTTCTATTATGGATGGGAGGCAAAGAAGTGGTAGTAGGAATTGCACTGGAGAATCTCCATTGCAACTTGATCTTAGTACAATTCAAAAGTTTTAAGCATTTATACTTTTTATGCAAGAATAACAAGTAGTGGAACGCAAGGTGGTAATGGCTACTAAAGCCTTCCAATCTGTTGTTGGTTTATTGGATCAATTTGATGGAAGAAATATTTCCAAGTATCTTAAGTATTATTCTCGGAAGATGGAGCTCAATAAAGTACCGAAGAAAGATATGATCCTTGCATTTGAGCTTGTAGTTATATCTAAGCTTCATGAACATATAAAAGAAATTATTAAAACTTATGTATTCTTTGGAAGATACAAAAAGGGTGACAAGAAAATTGTTCATAGAATAGATCAATAAATCCAACAAGGGTTTGGTTGCAACAGAGTTATTTCAAGAATTTGAAAGTTAATTTCTTCAATTGTCTCGAGTGGAAAAGCTTATACTTAAAAATGATAACGTGGAGTTATTTCTTCAATCAGCTAGTAATGATTTACAAAGGAAGTTGGAATTACTATTGGAAGATAATACAGAGGATAACGGACTTACTACTAATTGAAAGAAAGTCTCTGAAGCTGTGGGCATACTTGCCAAAAGAGAGTATCGGAGGAGTAAGGTGGTAGTAAGGCAAGAGACTAGACCTCCACCAACTACAACATCTCGTAGGTAAATGCCAAAATCTACTATACTAGTAAGTACTATTCCAATTCCTATGTCTATAGTTGTATCACTGAAAGATGTAATTGATGAGTTGATAAAAAGAATGAAAGACTTACAAATCAAACTGGCAAAGCTAGAGGAGAAAGAAAGATTATCTGAGAGCAAATCTGTATCAAAGCCAGGATATATACAACGATGTATTTGGTGCGATAGTATGGAGCATCCTCAAAGGGAATGTGGAGATTTTGCTGATATTCTGTGATAGGGAGTAATTTTATGGAAGGACGAAAAAATTGCATTATGAGATACAAGTGAGTTTCTCAATACCAATTTTGAAAAAAAAAGGATGAAAAAGGTTTTGGAAGAGCATTTATATCAGTAGGCTATGACATGAAGAGAAGCTATTACTTATGGCATTGAGGTTGTAAGAGAGAAGGAGGATGTTTTTGACAAGCATGTAAACACAGGGGATCTATGAAATCATGCTATTATTAGCATGAATAAAGAAAAAATAACAAGGCAAAAATTACTTAATACAGCCACAATAATTAGAAATGCTACAACATGGGATGATCCTATAGATGCTATGTCTGTACATGCTTATTTGACAAAGTTCTAACATGAAGCTTTACTGGAGGTAAAAAGAGGAAGAAATAAAATAGAAGAAAATTTTGAAGAGCCAACCAACAAGAGGAGATTTCAAAGATATGTAGAAATGACACAAAATAAAGAAATACCTATATCACAAGCTAATAGACTATCTAGGGCTGGGCCATGGACATCGCACCCTAGAAAAGTACCACTGCCAAAAGAAAAATGGGAAGAAATGATAGAAGTTGATAAAGACAAAACGAAGAGTAAGCATGTTACTTATAAACTTCAATCAGATATTGAGGCAGCCATAGATTTAAAAGGAGTATTGGTGTCATGGACATATTCATGTAAGTCAGTAATTACATATATAAATAGGTAGAAGTAAGTAAAAGTAGGTAAAAGTAAGTTAATTCTGTAGTATTTGATATGAAAGCTTCTTAGAAGCTTTATAGATGCTGCTTTGACTTCATAGGTGGCTTTAATTGATTTTTTGGATTAGAAATGTAGTCAATAAGTTGGCCATCTGCCACACATGTTGTTAGCTTGAAGACCAAGCTAACTATGTGGCCCACATGTAGAAAAACTTTCTTTGTAAGTCAAGACATGTATCCTACAAAGTCAACATATGTTAGAGGTCCTATAGAATGTCACCACATAGTCCCTAGTTAGATAATATATATAGAGACAAGAGTGAAGCCTTCATCACTCTTGTAAACTCCTTTCTTCTTTCCAGTCTTGTTTCAAGAGTCTTCATATTTTATAGTCTTAAGCAATAGCCATTCCAGTTTCTCTTTCAATATACATATTTATTTATTTATATTTTGTTACCTTTCTTTGAGCGAAGGCTCACTTGTTTGAATTGCTTTTCATCAAGTTCTTGTCCTTGACCAATTGACAAGAGTATACTTACAATATCAAAGCTTTATCTTATCTTGATTAAGAATAGATTATCTATTTTTCTTAATAACATACAAGCATATTAGAAGTTGCAGATTACCCTTTTCTAAATTGATATTGTCCTTAGTCTTTTCTTTGTTCTCAAGCCCTCTCTTCTATTTGTCTTCAGTGATATTAGACATCTTCTCTTTTCTAAGTGTTATTATGGCAGAACTTGTTGAAATGAAGAGTGCAATGGCACAAATGCAAGAGCTATTGAGAGAGTAAATGCTTGCGATGCATCAATTCAATTTACCACCACAAAGAGCAACAAGATTGGCAGGAAGTGAAGATATAGAAATAGTTGGAGTTGCTTCAACATCTGCACCAAAACATATCCTTTCTCCTATGGTGGAACGTCCTTCCAATGTTAGAGAACCAAGAATTGCCCTACCCGAGAAGTTTGATGGCACCAGATTCAAGTTTTGAGGATTTATCAATGAAGTGTAATTTGTGATTGAACTTCAACCCGAAAGCTATCCAACTCTAGAATCGTAAGTTAGATTCATTGATACGCTTCTTTCAGGTTCAGCACTATCGTATTTTTCATCTTTTCTTAAACAACGAGATTCAATATTGAATAATCTAGAGGTTATTCTGGCAGAGTTTTGATCCATGTATGGAGAACATGATGCAATTCGTGTTGCAACTAATAAGATCCATATTTTATGACAAAAAAATCGATTAATAACGTTGTATGCTTCACATTTTTGACAACTTACAACTGATATCAAGTGAGATGATGCTGCACTTATTAGCTAATTTCTCTACGGATTATAATATGAGGTAAAAAAATAATGCTCAACTTACTTGATCCTCAAATATTGAGTCAAGTAATTGACTTTGTTGTGAAGTGCGACAATCGCTTTTTTGAATTCCAATTTGAAAATCGTACAAGTGGACCTCAACGTAACTATAATTCAATAGCAATACCAACATCTCTTCAACATATATATTCAAAAGTAGAGGATATGTAAATTGATGCAATACGTTTCAAACCTCTTACTGAAGAAGAAAAGACTCATCATCATCAAGAAGGATTATGTTTATATTGTAGAGAACCAAAACACTTTGCTCAATATTGTCCAAAGAAACGACGCAATTGCAAAATGAGGAGTATGGCTGTCAAAGAAGACAATATGTCAGAAAATGAGTTTGTCCAGTTACAATAGGGATCGTGCAGCTAGAACCTTGCACAACATCTAATAAAGGTCTTATTCTCTCCTCACAGCCCTCTCCTTGTTTTACATTAAATGTTATTTTAGAACCTAAACATTACAAAGCCTGTGCCTTGTTAGATTCACGAGCCTTAGCGTGTTTCTTAGATGAAGAATTTACTAAAAGATATAGCATAACTTTAGTAAAGAAAACTAAACTTGTTCATGTAGAAGTCATAGATGGTCGTCCATTGTCTTCTATAGATATTACTCACAAAATCCTTCCTATAGAAGTAATAATCAATGGTCGTAATAGCTTTGTAATATTTAATATCATTAGATCTCTTTCTAATTCAATTATTTTAGATTTATTGTGGTTAAAAAAATACAAGCCTCAAATAGATTGGATTTTCCGAACTCTTACTTTCTCTAAAATTATAACTACTAGTGTAGTTAATCAAGTAGAGAGTCATAAGTCCAGTTCAATTAAACCTGTGTTTATAGGTGTAAAAGCTTTCTTATATGCTGCTATAAAAGAATCATCATATATTATTTATGCCACACCTGTTTTTAATGGTGCAAAGACTTCACGTGGCATTCTAAGCTAATATCAAGAATTTTAAGATGTATTTGAAAAAAAGAATGTGAATACACTCTCAGAACATAATCCCTATGATTGCTCAATTGACCTTCAAGAAGAAGCACAACCACCATTTGGACCAATCTACAGTTTATCACAAAATGAATTGATTGAATTCAAGGAGTATATTGAAGAAAATCTAGTCAAGAATTTCATATGCCATTCTAAATCTCCGACAAGAGCTCCAATTCTATTTGTGAAGAAAAAAGATAGATCATTGTGGATGTGTGTTGATTATCGAGGACTCAACAAGATTACCATTAAAAATAGGTATCCACTATCTTTAATATCTAGACTTCTTCATCAGCTAAATCAAGCTAAGATCTATATAAAAATAGATCTCCGGGGAGCATACAATCTAATACGCATCAAAGAAGGAGATGAATGGAAGACTGCGTTTCAAACTAAGTATGGATATTTTGAATACAACGTCATGCCTTTTGGACTTACAAATGCACAAGCAGCTTTTCAACATCTAATGAATGATGTTTTTTGAGATTTTTTGGACGATTTTGTGGTCTGTTATCTAGACGACATCTTGATCTATTCTAAGAATCCAGAAGAACATAAACTTCATGTTCGTCGTGTGTTACAAAAATTAAGAGATGCGGGATTCTATGCCAAGATAGAAAAGTATATATTCCATACTACTCAAGTCGATTTCTTAGGTTACATCATTTCAAATAATGAACTTATGATGGATCCTAAGAAAGTTCAAAGTATTATAGATTGGAAGATTCTAAAAATTGTAAGAGATATTCAATACTTTTTGGGATTTTCCAACTACTATCGAATCTTCATCAAAGACTTCTCTCAAGTTGTAGCTCTACTTATACGTTTGACTTGTAAAGACAAACTCCAATAGAATCAAGAAGCAGAAGTTACTTTTGAATCTTTGAAAACAACGTTTGTTTCTGTACCAATCTTGTATCGTGTTGATTTTTCCAAAGTATTTTTTATGGAAACAGATATATGAGACTTTGCTTTAGGTGCGGTTTTGTCACAAATGGGAATAGATGAAAAACTTTATCCAGTAGCCTTTCATTCAAGAAAATTCTCAGTAGCAGAAATCAATTATGAGATCCATGAGAAAGAACTTCTTGCAATTGTGGATTCTTTTCAAGATTGGCGTCATTATCTAGAAGGTAATTCCAGTCTAGTCACCGTATATACAGATCATAAGAACCTCAAGTATTTCATGTCAACACGCATATTAAATCATCGTCAAGCTTGTTGGAGCATGTCTTTATGAAGATTCAAGTTCATCATCACTTATCGGCCAAGAAAACAACAAGGTTTGTCCGATGCCTTGTCTAGACATTCTTATCTTGCGCCAAAAGAAGAAGATGCAGCTTTTGAGCAATAAAGAATGGTTCTCTTCAAGCTGGAGTAATTTCATCTTTGAGCAATAAAATCAACATTGACTGTTGATTTAACTTTTCTCAAGCTAATCTAGTTAAGTATGTCTTTAGACCTTCTTATTCATGATATCAAGAATAATTCTTCTAGATCTCATGATCCCTCTAAATTCGAGTTCAAGAATAATCTATTTTATTTCGAAGGACGCCTATATGTTCAAGAAGGAGAAGCATGTTTATGTGTTCTTCAAGCTCGTCACGACTTCCCAGCAGTAGGATATTTTGGATAGAATAAGACATTGGAGCTAATATCTAGGGATTTTTGGTGGCCTCAAATGTGGAAGGCAGTCAAAGATTTTGTACAATCATATGATGTTTGCTCAAGATCAAAAACTCCTCGTCATCGACCTTTTGGACTTCTTCAGCCATTATCCATTCCAAAACAACCATGCTCTTCTATTTCTATAGACTTCATTATGGATCTTCCAATCTCACATTCTTATGACTCTGTATTCGTGATAGTAGATCGTTTCACCAAGATGGTACATTTTGTACTATATACAAAATCTATCACAAGTGAAGAAATAACTAAGCTCTTTCTTGACAATATCTATTGCTATCATGGATTACCCAAGGATATTATATCAGATAGGGGAATCCAATTTTTATCAAGATTTTAGCGGACTCTTTTCAAGATTCTAAAAGTGGATATAAAACTAGCTTTGGCATTCCATCCTCAAACTGATGGACAAACGGAGCATGTTAATCAAGTTTTGGAGCAATATTTAAGATGTACTATTAACTACCAACAAGATGATTGGACAACTCTTGTGCCATTGGCAGAGTTTGCTTACAATAATATAATACATTCTTCTACAAAACAAATACTTTTCTTGGTTAATTATGGTTATCATCCACGACTTGATACTTTTGACTTTTCAAAATTTGATAATCCTGCTGCAAAAGATTTGATAATTCATTTGTCAGAGCTACATGCAACAATGAAGGTGCAGTTAAAAGAAGCTCAAGAATAAAAAAAAGTCAATGTGGATGTCTATCAAAAGAAACAACTACCATTCCACTTAGGTGATAAGGTATAGCTACTTCGTTATAATATCAAGACCACTCGTTCTTGTGAGAAGTTGGACAATCAAAGGCTTGGACCATTTTCTATTTTTGTACAAATCAATCTAGTTGCATATCATTTACATCTATTGGAGTCAATGAAATCCATCCAATATTCCACATGTCTCTTCTTGAACCATACAAGACAGTGGACATACTAAAAAGATGACAAGCTCTACCTCCTCCTATAGAAGTGGATAATAATGAAGAATTTGAAGTCGAAGAAGTCTTAGATTCAAGGTGGCGCTGAAATAAATTGAAATATCTTGTCTATTGGCGTGGATATGATATTAGTGAACACACATGGGAGCCAGTTAAGAATCTTGCAAATACAACAAAGGCGGTGGAGGCTTTTCATCAACGACATCCATCAAAATCAAGATGAAAATCTTCTTTATAAAAGAAACAATATCTAAGCAAGATAATATTCTTCTTTCAATCCTTGTTTGTAGCTTCTTTGTAGATGTGACGCTCAGAAGATGGAGAACCAATAACTAGCAGATTCAACTTAAGAGCCTTTATTTGTTGACTTTCCATACGAGACATTATGATTGTCACAACCTTTAAGACGACGCAATCGAGATGAAGATCTTTAAGAATGACATGTTCTTCCTCGAATAGATGGCAAGATAAAATGCATTTGGTATCACAACTTGGGAAGGGACTCCCGACGTTTGGTGATTTTACTAGAGGTAGGAACAATTCCTGATGGTGTTTCAAATGTTTTATTCGAAGGAAGTTATAAAGGCCTCAACAATGATCAAATAACTGGGTAGTCTTTGTGCCTTGGTATGGAACACTATCGATGGTTGAGAGGCCCTATCAATCATCTTTGAAGAGAACAAAGATCAAAGTATGTGGCGGATTCAATTTGTTGCATCATAGATTCCTTCAACATATGATGACCACTCCTCATAGAACTCATTCTTAGAAGGGGAGGTAATATCATGGACATACTCATGTAAGTCAATAATTACATATATGAATAGGTAGAAGTAAGTAAAAGTAAATAAAAGTAAGTTAATTCTATAGTATTTAATATGAAAGCTTTCTAGAAGCTTTATAGATGCTACTTTGACTTCATAGGTGGCTTTAATTGACTTTTTGGATTAGAAACATGGTCAACAAGTTGGTCATGTGCCACACATGTTGTTAGCTTGAAGACCAAGCTAACTATGTGGCCCACACATAGAAAAACTTACCTTGTAAGTCAAGGCATGTATCCTACAAAGTCAACACATGTTGGAGGTCCTATAGAACGTCGCCACATAGCCCCTAGTTAGATAGTATATATAGAGATAAGAGTGAAGCCTTCTTCACTCTTGTCAATTCCTTTCTTGCTTTCAGTTTAGTTTGAAGAGTCTTCATGTTTTCTAGTCTTTAGCAATAGCCATTCCAGTTTTTTTTTCAATATACATATTTGTATATTTATATTTTGTTACCTTTTTTTGAGTGAAGGCTCACTTCTTTGAATTAATTTTCATCGAGTTCTTGTCCTTGATAGTTGACAGGAGAATCTGCTGTATCTAGTACTTTGGATACAATCTTTATTAAAAAAGAGGAATATGAATTGGTAGAATATAGTATCAATAAAAATGGACAATTTGATTTGGATGAATATAAGGATGATGACATGAGCCCTGGACACTATATCAAGAGACATTGAGCAAGATCCACTATAGAGACTTTAGTAAAAATGTAAGATTTGGTAGAACCAGTAATTGCTCTCATTCACCATGGATCTGAAATTAATATTATGTCAAAAGAAGTCTATAAATGTGGAAGGTGGCCATTGATATTAACCAGGGATGGATGATTCAGATAGCAAATAATACACAAGGAGATCTTTATGATGTTTGCCCGAATGTGAAGGTAAAAGTTGGAGATGTGACTATGGAACAAATTCTTTTTGTTCAAGACACTACTTCATACTCAGTGATTCTTGGTCAACCTTATATTACAATTGTGAGGATGGAGACCAAAGTTTTGGATGATGGATCAGCAGGTGCCCGTATTAGAAGTCAAGATAAAAAAAAGGCAATGCAATTTCTAACAATACCTGCAAACCATGAGCGCAATCGGGATTATTTATGAAGTGATTTATTATCAAGGATCAGTGAAGAATTTACAGATTTTTGCAAGGTATCACTATAGAGCAGGAATATAGTGGTACATCTAAGAAAGTATTCTCGCATGGAGAGAATAATATCTTTTATACAGGGCATTTGTGAAGATATTAGAGAAGACATATATTTCTTCAAAAATGAAGAAATAAAAGACGTGGATAAATATATATATATATATATATATATATATATATATTGGGAAGGTGATATGATGTCAACTACAAATTTTTTTCTTTTTGGTGCATACCAGAGAATGTACAGGTTTAGAGGGGATGGATGTCGTGTTGTGGTTTGGCAACTATATCAAAATAATGTAATTATGTACTTAATATAAAATTTATTAAGTAACATGATGAGAGCCATGTTAGAAGATTTTAGTTGGTTGTAGAATATAATTTGATTATTACTTTGAGAAGAGGTTGTTTAAAAAGATTACTATAGAATTTGTATAACTTTAATTTTCTTTTGATAGTAAATTTTAAGATTGGTTTTGGTTGATAATAACTTCTAAATACTTAGAGTCACCTTTGTTAGACATTGGTGACCTTTGAAAACTTATTTTGGTTCTTTTATTTGGTGTTTAGAGCATAAATTATATAAATCTTATAAAAAAAAGGATTGAAGAAGGATTTTGGTAGCAAAGGAAGTAACTAGGGCATCAATACAGATGAATGGAGATGAATAATGAAAATCACCATTCCTATTGATCAAAAATCATGACCAATAGGCTTTGAGGAGGCTACCTAAGGCCATATTAGGGATTAGGATTAGTTTTTCGAAGCCATTCGAGTTTTGAAGGCTAGGATCAGAAGTTTTAGGTTTTTGGCTATGATTTTGGTGCAAGTTTTGTATAGTTTGGAGTTCATATGAAGGAGATACAAGCACTCAAAGTTAAGGTGTTGATTTGGGAGCTACTGTCACTCTTTTTGGCATAACGCATGCGTACGGATAGCAATTGAGGATCGGCAACTATGACTAAAGAGAGCACTTTTGTGGCTACACTTTTCATGTATTGCTTATTGGATTCCAAGTTGAAGTGAAGGAATTATTGGATTTTGAAGTCAGTACATGCAATCTAAGGGTAGTAAGTAGTCCGATTTGCTAGTGGTTGTCTCTTGAGATATATCTTGAGCAATTTGACAAGATTTTTGCTCAAATTTTCAAAGAATGTGTAATTGTATGTTAATAAACTTTGTACATAAGTATTATGATATTTGAGTATTGGGTTCTTGAGATATTAAGAAAATAGTATTCGGATGCTTGTAAATTAGGGTTTAGAGCATCTGCTAGAGTTTCTAAGATGCCAAAAGATTGGGAGTGAATTTGCAATTGGTTTCTTTTGTGATAAAAGTTAAAGGTGAATTCTACTGATCTTATAAATTTGAAACAAATTGAATGATTAGATCAAGAGTTATGATTTTATAAATTTTGGGATAAGAAAACCTTCGCATGAAAAATATGTTTTGAAGGGGTTTTGTTATATTTTGAGTTTTATGAAAAATAAAGGAGTTTTGGTAGGCTAAGATAAGATTCATATAAAGGTTTAAGCTACACTCTCTAGAGCTATATATCCAGTGTATTCTCAGATAGTAAATCATGCCATACGATAATACGTCTGTGTGTAGGAATTGCAAGCAGATCAGGCATACTTATCAGCAATGTAATACTCCATCCAATTTTAATAAATGGAATCAGTAGATCCAAAGCCAAGGAAAAATTTAGGAGATAAATCAAGGTCTTTAAGATTCTCTGATAAATCAGATTGAATGAGTCCAAGCTGTTCTTGCTAGAAGTCCGCAAAAGAAAAAAAGACTAATTCAATATTCGAGTGAATCTGATGTAAAAGGCCAATTTGATCTAATTACAAGGACATCCAATCCCAGTCCTGGTATGGGCCTCTTACTTAATATGAGACTTAATTTGGTTGGGCAATCGAATGAGGTCCCGAATATAGAGGCTTCGGTTCCATTTCATGTTGTTTTATTTTCTATGCCATTTCGGGAAAAATGTCCTTTCCGTAGAAAGATCTTCTTAGAGATAGGAATTTTGAGGAAGCATTGTCGGTTGCTCTAATTCGAAGTCTAGGACGGGAGAAAATATGACCACATGGAGTTAAATGGAGAAGAGGATAAGGAAAGGGGCATTCGGGAGATCGAGATTTTGGAGGTCGAAGAAATGGCTTTAAGCTCCTCCGAAAGGTATAAAATTGGGTTCATAGGATTTGGGAGAACTTTGGCAATCGTTGCTGAAAGTTAGTATTTGTATTGGTGATTTGGGTTTTTTTTTGCAATAAATTTAAGGCTGATATTCTTGACTATTTTGTGAAATTGGAGAAACTTTTGAGGTTGAAATTTATAGGTGTCTAGAGGGTTGAGTATGCCGAGTGCGTGCAAAAGTTTGTGTTAATCTGACATAATAGATAGAAGTTATTTGACCATTAGCATAAAGAGGTATCAGAAGTTAGCAGATTGGAGTTTTTTAGGATTTTTGTAATATCTGGAGATCTATCGACTGGAATTAGGTGACTTTTGGTATGGTAAGTCGAGGACTTTTAGACGGCGGTCAAGATACATCAATGTGGATTTACGACATTTTTTTGTAATTTATATTTAGATTGGATTGAAACTTCTTGAATATTTAGAAGGCTTGTAAAGACACTAGTGGTAGAAGTTTACAACAATCAAAGAGTGAGATTGGGAATAACAGCTTGTCGAAGCTCGTTGTCTAGGATTAGAGTTTAAAAAATAAAAATAAAAATAAAAATAAATAAAAAAATAAAAAATAAAATAAAATAAAATAAAACTAATAAATAATAAAAAAATTATACTTATAATATCTTAAAGTTATTAAAAATAGTATTTCTAAGTATTTTGTAATAGAATTAAGCTTTTATATTGAAATCCGAAATAGTTTGTATTTAGATGGTTGAAATCCACTAGCCTACTCGGATACTTACAAAACAATATTTTATCTTCTACACCCAGACGCTCGGTGCATTCTCAAGTAAGATAGTACGTAATATGATATAAGTGGTGAACCCAATGTGAAAGCTTGAAGTGGAAGGTATTGGATTTTGTTTATTTTTATTTTATTTTATGGAGAATGAGAATAAAAATTTTGAAGGATCTTTGGGAGGAGCTTCTGGTGGAGTTTCTTCTAAAGGACTGGATATATATATGGATCCATCCATTGCTAGTATATTTCAAGGCTTATCATTATCTATACAGTAACAACAAAGCAATGATTGCAAAGAAGCTTTAACAACCAAAGCTTTGCAAGCAGTGGTCAATAAAATTGACTAGTTGGATGGAAGGGATATTTCAAAGTATTTAAGATGTTATGTTTGGAAAATAGAATTAAATTGATTTTCTGAAAAGAAGATGGTTGAATTATTTGGACTAGCCACAATACCAAAGATAAGAAAGCATATTACCTCAATTATAGAGCATTATAGAAATTCATGGGAGATTTTTTTACATGCATTAAAAGACAAATATTTCTTGGAGGACAGTGATCATGTTACTAAGAAACTATTTCTAGAATGGATTGAGTGGCCTAATAAGAATTTCAAGCAACAGAGCTACTAAAGAAATTTGAGAGGTAGTATTCTCAATTATCGAAGGTAGAAAAATTGACATTAGAGTCGAACAAGGTTGAATTATTTCTTCAAGCTGCTGATAGAAAATTACAACGAAAATTGGAATTGCTTCTTGAAAACAAAGAAGAAGATGAAGGATTGACAACAAAGTGGAAAAATATTAAAAATGCGATGGATTTGCTTGCAAAAAGACAAAAGAAGAAAGATAGGAGTAATATTCCAAAAGCAGTACAAGCACCTAAAATTTCAATACATACAACACGACCAATATTGTCTACTATTCAACCTTCAACATCTTTATCGAAGAAAGGAGAGATGGAGATTGAAGAAATTATATGTAGAATATGAGATCTTCAAATCAAATTAGTAAGACTTGAAGAAAATACTTCTGTAAATAATTTTAAGAATGTTTCAAAACAAGGGTATGTACAAAGATATATCTGGTATGATGATATTTCACATACTAGGAAGGATTGCAATAAATTTAATAATATGATACAGTAAGGAGTTATTTGCTAGAAAGATGGAAAGATTGCATTAAAGGATATAGAGGATCTCCTTCAAACTAATTTTGGCAAAAGAGGTATGAGAGCATTGATTCAAGATTACTTAATAGAACATGGAATAGCAACACGAGAGAGTACAAGTTATGGTACTGGAGTAGATGATGACTTTGGTGGAAGTATAGAAACTAGTGAATTTTGGGCTTCTACCATTTCAACAATGTAAAAAGAAAAAATACCTCGGGAAGCATTATTGAGGACTACAGCTATAATATGAGGTATAATAGGTTGGGAAGATCCTGTTGAGTCTCTTTTAATTCATGCATATATTGCTAAGAGCCAACATGAAGCCTTGATGGAAGAAAAGAGATGAGAAAATTTTGATGATACAAAAAAAGGAAATTCTTCTAAGAGGCAAACTCGAGTAAATGAGGCTCGTGAGGCGATTTCACAAGAATTGCCTATAAAGGATACTTCAGCATCATTGGAAGAAAAAACAAAGGAGACAAAAGATAAGGATAAATCAATTGCTTATAAGCTACTTTCTGATATTGAAGCGGCAACAAATTTAAAAGGGGTGCTGAAAGAACATATATTAAATGCTAAGGTAGAATTCACATTAAAAGAGATTTTAGAAATTATAAAGAAGGAATTTCATGATGTTATCATTGGTAGCATTAAGCGAAAGAGGCAATTAATAGATGAAGTTGGAATGAGTCATGCTATTGATGCAGGATTATATAAAAATGAAGAAGAGGTTGATAATGGTTACAAGCAATCAATAAATGAAAAGAATAGATATAATCAACGAGTACATTTTGAAGATTATAGTGATAAGGAAATAGAAGCTTCAAGCCATTATACTCGAAAACATTGGGCAAGGGCAACTATTGAAGTATTGGTGAAAGTAGGAGATATAGAAGAACCAATTGTTGCTTTAGTTGACCATGGTTCTGAAATAAATCTTATGTCTAAGGATCTTTATAAGAAGCAAAAATTACCAATTGATATCAAATATGGATAGGCAATACAAGTAGCTAATAATTCATGAATTGAATTATATAGAGCTTGTCCAGATGAAAAAATTCAGATTGAAGATGTTGCGATAGAATAACATTTTTTTGTTCAAGATACAATGTCTTATCCATTGATTTTAGCACAACCTTATATTATGGCAACACGAATGAAAACAAAAGTACTTGACGATGGTTCTGCTTATGCAAGGGTATATAGTGAAGATTGAAAGAAAGTTGTATAATTTCCGACAGTACCTCCTAATCATAAATGGAATCAAGATAAGTTGAGGGAGAAACCATTGCCAAGGATTGTTGAAGGATTTAAGGATTTTGGAGAAGTACCACTATAAAGCGGGATTATGGAGGTACAAAAGAGGAGGTACTCTCGCGAGATGAAGATACCTTTTGATGTGAGTTTTATTGATATTTTTGAAAATAGAAATATTATGTATAAGAAAGTTGATGATTTTAAAAGAAAAAAAAAAAATATTATATAGTATTGAAAAGAAATTACGAAAATTAGAGACATTAGAAGATGATGAGAAGATTTTAAGTGTTTATGAAGAAAATGGATTCGAGGATTCTTCAGAATTAATTATATCTATTGGGTTAGGGAATAATGGTAAGATTGTAAAAATTCATTTGAGGGAGGTTTATTCTATACTTGAGTCTTTTCAAGCACTAGAAGTTATTATAGAGACAAAATATAAAATAGTAGATAAAAAGATAAAACCTATTGCCAGACCTTTACTAGAAGATTTTAAGGAACAAATAGAATAAGCATAAAAAAAAGACAGTTTAAGAGATCTAAAGAAGATTAGACATCAGTTTACAAAAGAGACTTTTGAAGAATTGAAGATTGGATGTAATGGTTCCTTATTTCTAATAGATTTGAATATTTTAAAAAAATTCTTGCAAAACGAGGTAAATCATTTGCCTTTGGGTCTCGTGAAATAAGATGTATAGATCTTAATGTTGTTGCTTCTATGGTTATCTTAACAGTACTTCATGTGCCTTGGAACTTAAGGCCAATTCTCGTACCGAAGACACATTTATCTAAATTTGTGAAATTATTAAAATAAAAGATGCGAATGAAAATTTTGGAGCCTTCTTTTGTTCCATATTCTAGTCGTTGATTTATGGTGCCTAAGAAAAAAGGATCCTTACGTTTTATTCAAGATATGCCACCAATGAATGTAGTAACTATAAGAAATGTAAATATAGGACCTTTAGTAGACAAGTTTGTAGAAGAGTTTGGAGGAAGGGCAATTTATTCAATAGGTGATTTATATTCGTGTTATGATCAATTTCAACTTACGCATAGGAGTAGAGATCTAACAACAATAAGAATGCCACTTGGATTACTTAAAATATGTACTCTCCTTCAAGGTACTACTAACTCAGTTGCACATATGATGAATGAGATGAACAAGGTATTAAGAGACTTCATTCTTGAAAAAACTATGCCCTTTTTAGATGATTTTCCTATCAAAGGATGTAAAGAAGGAAAAAAAGATGAAACTTTAGATGAGAGGGGATGTCACAAATATGTTGTTGATCATACACAAGATTGTGAAAAGATTTTAACTCGACTTGAAGATGTTCATCTTACACTTTCAGGAGCAAAATCTATATTTGGAATACAGAAAGTTCTTATTGTTGGATATTTGTATAGATTCTATGGGAGAAAGCCAGATAAAAGCAAAGTTAATGCAATTGGAAGGATGAAGGATTCATGTGTCTCTTTAACAGAAGTACGTAGGTTTTTAGGAGCTTGTATATTTTATCGTATATGGATTCTTCATTATGCTCATGTAGGAGATCTATTGTATGAATTATTACATAAGACTTATCAATTTAAATGGGAAAGAAAGCATACAGAAGCAATATAGAAGCTAAAGATGTTATTGATGACACCTCCAATTTTAAGAAAAATTGATTATAACTGTAATAGACAAGTAATTCTTACTATGGATACTAGTCCTATTGCTATTGGATGGACTGTGGATCAAAATGATTTAAGTGGAAATAGATTTGCACTTCGATTTAGAGCTAAAGTTTTAAGTACTCGTCAATGTATATATTTGCAAGTCAAAAGAGAACTTTGGAAAGTTATTTCGGCTATGAAAGTTGAAAGGGATTATTTGATTGGTACAATAGTAGTAATTGAAATGGATTGCTTGCCATTGCTTGAAATGTTTACTAATTGTTCAACGCCAGATATTGCAATGTTAAGATGGATTTCTTATATTAAGTCATTAAATCTGGAATTTAAGCATGTTGCTAGAAAGGACAATTTAGTAGCAGACATACTATCTCGAACAAGATATGAAAGAGAAGATGAAATGGTTGAAGACATTGATGGTGTTGGGTCAAAATTCTATTCAGTATCAAATCTTAACAAAGAAGACAAGCTATTTCTTGAATAAAATTATGAACAAGAATTATTGGATATTGGTCATTACTTGAATACCTTGACTAAGCAAGTAAAATTTGGTCTACAGAAAAATTTAAACAAATAAGAAAAAAAGTATATGGATTTTTGCTTCAAAAAGGATTCTTATGGAAGAGACTAAAGAAAAGAATTGGAATGCCACTAAGAGTGATAGGCAATAAAGAAGAGAAAAAAAAATTATTAAAGGGGTTTCATGATAGTTTATGGGCGAGATATAGAGGAATTTGGGCTACTTTTGCTAAACTTAAGGAACAATATTGGTCAAGTAATATGTATCGAGATGTGCTCTTATTTGTAGAATCATGTGAAATTTGTCAAGCGTATTCTAATATACGACATTAAGATGGTCTTCATCTTACATATCTTCTAGCTATTCATTTTAAATGGATTGTTGATTTGGTTATTATACCAATCGGGTTATGGCAAATGAGATATTTGATCTTAGCTCGTGAAGATTTATCAAATCAAATAGAAAGAAGAGCATTGAGAACAAAAACTATGGAAGGAATTTGTAGATTTTTGCTTGAAGATGTTACTTACCACTATAGATGTGTAGGAAAAATCACTGCAAATCGTGGAGAAATAAATGTACAAGAAGCTCATGAATTCTTTGAAAGATATAAAATTAAACTATCACTCACTACTTCTTATAATCCTGAAGGAAATACAAAAAGTGAATGTGGTCACCTACCAATTGTGAAAGCATTAGTTAAAGCTTATAATGGAAAGGTTAGAGAATGGCCACGACTTTTGTCACTTGTATTATGGACTGATTAAACAACTTATAGCTCAATAACAGGATATATGCCTATTGCGCTTATGATAGGCCAAAAACCAATTATGCCAATTGAAGAAAAAGTACCTACTTGAAGTGTGCTACCATGAGAAGATGGATTGACAAGAGAAGAACTTCTAGCTATGAGAATTCAAAAATTAGAGCAAAGATGAGAAGATGTGCAAATAGCATTAGAAAGGTTAAAAAGAGCGAGGTTACAAAATAAGACATGATTTGATAAGAAGCATCGATTGAGGCCTAAAGCAATTGAAGAAGGTGATTGAGTTTTGGTCTATCATAGTAGCTTGGACAATCAACATAGTGCTTTAAGGAAGTTTTTTAAACGATGGTTTGGACCATATGTGGTAATAATTCTTCATGATAATGGAACTTACTCATTGCGGGAGTTAGATGGAACAAGGTTAAAAATACCAATTACAAAGAAGCGAATAAAAATATTTAAACAAAGATATACAAAAATAAATTTAAAAGACCTTGGTGAAGATATAGATTTTTCTCAACAGGAAGATGAATTTGACATGGATAGCAATAATGATGAAGAGGATTTGGACGAAGACTTGGAGAACGTACTATGAATCAAACAACAACTAGATTATTTGGTGCATATCAGAGGATGCATAGGTTCAAAGAGGGTGGATGTCGTGTTGTAACATGACTATATGGTAAAAATATAAATAAAAAAGATATTATTAATATTTAGTCATCTTGGATGTTAGAAATAGTGGCTAATTCCAGTGCCAATATTTAGGATCAATTAATGTCACCCCATCGACGTCATCAAATCAAGTACCTTCCATACCAAGAAGATAACCAAGATCATTTTCTAATCCTACATGGAACAAGCCTAGTAGGTATATACCAGTGGAAACATCTAATATACATGATAGGGGTGCAAGAAGACCACTTCGTTGTTTTCATTGCAGACAGGTTGGTCATTATGCCAATGAATGTTCCAATCCCAAAACTAGTGATGATTACGCATCAGTGTGTAGGAATTGCGAGCATACAAGACATACTTATCAACAATGTAATATTTCATCCAATTTCAATAAACGGGATCAACAGATCCAAAGTCAAGGAAAAATTGAGGAGATAAATTAAGGTCTTTAAGATTCTCTGATAAATCAGGTGGAATGAATCCGAGCCATTCTTACCAAGAGTTGGCAAAAGGAGAAAGGACCAATTCAATATTTGGATGAGTTTGATGTGAAGGGCCAATTTGACCTAATTATGAAGACATTCAATTTCGGTCCTGATATGGATCTCTTACCTAGTATGAGACCTGACTTGGTTGGGCAATCCAATGAGGTCCTGAATACGGAGGCTTCAGTTTCATTTCAAGCTGTTCCATTTTCTATGCCGTTTTGGAAAAAACGTCCTTTTCTTGGAAAGATCCTCTTAGAGATAGGAATTCTGGGGAAGCGCCATCGGTTGTTCCAATTCGGAATCTAGGACGGAAGAAAATGGGACCACACAGAGTTAAAAGGGAAGAGAGGATAAGAAAAGGGGCATTCAAGAGATTGGGATTTTGGGGGTCAGAGAACTGGCTTCAAGCTCCTCCAAAAGGTATAGAATTGGGTTCATAGGATTTGGGAGAACTTTGGCAATCGTTGCTGAAAGTCAGTGTTTGTATTGGTTATTTGGCGTGGTAAGTCGAGGACTTCTAGGCGGCGGTCAAGATACATCAGTGTGGATTTACAATGTTTTCTTGCAATCTGTAAGTTAGATTGGATTGAAACTTCTTGAGCATTTAGAAGGCTTGCAAAGACACTAGTGGTAGAAGTTTACAACAATCGGAGGATCAAATTGAGAATTACAGCTTGCCGAAGCTTGTTGTCTAGGATTAAGATTTAAAAAATAAAAATAAAAATAAAAAAATAAAAAAAAATAAAACTAAAAAATAACAAAAGACTTGTACTTATTATATCTTGAAGTTATTAAAAATAGTATTTCTAAGCATTTTGTAATGGAATTAAGCTTTTATATTGAAATGCAAAATAGTTTATATTTGGATGGTTAAAATCCACTAACCTATCCTGATATTTATAAAATATTATTTTATCTTCTACACCCAGACGTCCGGTGCATTCTCAAGCAAGATAGCACTTAATACAAAACTGTATAATTAGAAATGGGAACAGATGATAAACTTCATCTAGTAGCTTTTTATTCCAAAAAAATTTTAGCAGCCAAGATTAACTATGAAATCCACAACAAAGCTTCTTGCATTCATGGATTCATTTCAAGAATGGCATCATCATGTAGAAGGCACTTTTAATCTAATCACCATATATACAGACCACAAGAATCGCAAATGTTTTGAATTGTCGCCAAACTCATTGAAGCATGTCTTTATCAAGATTTGATTTTAAGTTCACGTATCAATCCGAAAAATAATAAGATTTGTCAAATGCCTTTTTTAGATATTTTTATCTTATATCAAATGAAAGAGATGTATCTTTTGATCAACAAAGAATGATTTTTTTGAAGCCAAAGCATTTTCATCTTTGAGTAATGAAATCAACATTGATTATTAATTCAATCCTTGTAAAACAAATCCTATCAAGTATGTTTTTTGATCTTTTTATTTATAGTATCAAGAATCCTCTTCTAAGTCATAAAATACTTTTAAATTTGAGTTCAAAAACAACCTACTCTATTTTGAAGGTTCTACAAGCACGTCATGACTTTCCTACAATAAAATATTTTGGATACAACGAGACATTAGAGCTTATATCTAGAGATTTATGGTGGCTATAAATGTAAATAGATTTGAAAGACTTTGTTCACTTATGTGACATTTGTTTAAGATCAAAAACTCCCGATCATTGATATTACAAACTTCTTCAACTATTATCCATTCTAAAACAATTATAGTCTATTGTTTCTATGGATTTCATCATGGTGTCATATGGTGTGATTTGCTATTTGGGAATATACTGGGTATCTAGCTATACAGAATGTAACTTAAACCTTTATATGAATCTTGTCTTAGTCTCCCAAAACTCCTTTATTTTCCTTTATTTTGCATAAAACTCAAAATATAACAAAACTCCTTCAAAACATATTTCTCTCGTGAAGGATTTTCTTGTCTTGAACTTTAGAAAATCATAACTCTTCATCTAACTATTCAGTTTGTCTTAAATTTAAAATATATGTAAAATTCACCATTAAATTTTATCACAAAAAAAAACCAACTGCAAATTCACTCTCAATCTTTTGGTATCTAAGAAATCCTAGCAGATGTTCTACATCCTAATTTATAAGTACCTAAACACTATTTTCTTAATATCTCAAGAATTCAATACTCAAATATTATAAAACTTATGCTTAAAGTTTATTAATATAAAATTACACATTTTTTAAAATTTTGAGCCAAAACCTTGTCAAATTGCTTAAGATATATCTCAAGAGACAACCACTAGCAAATCAGGTTACTTACTACCCTTAGATTGCATGCACTGACTTCAAAATCCAATAATTCCTTCACTTCAATTTGGAATCCAATAAGTAGTATATAAAAAGTGTAGTTGCAAAAGTGTTCTCTTGAGTTGCAATCGCCGATCTTCAATTGTTGTCTGTACCCATGCGTTATGCCAAAAAGAATAACAGTAGCTCCTAAATCATCACCTTAACTTTGAGCGCTTGTATCTCCTTCATATAAACTCCAAACCATATAGAACTTGTACCAAAATCATAGCCAAAAATCTAAATCTTTTGACCTTAGCCTTCAAAACTCAAATGCCACAAAAAAATAACTCTAATCTCTAATATGGCCTCTGGCAGCCTCCTCAAAGCCTATTGGTCATGATTTTTGATCAATAGGAATGGAGATTTTCATTATTCATCTCCATTCATCTATATTGGTGCCCTAATTACTCCTTTTGCTACCAAAATCCTTCTTCAATCTTTTTTCTTATAAGATTTACATAATTTATGCTCTAAATTCCAAATAAAAGAACCAAAAGAAATTTTGAAAGGTCACCAATGTCTAACAAAGGTGACTCTAAATATTTAGAAGTTACTATCAACCAAAACCAATCTTAAAAGCCACTATTAAAAAGAAATTAAAATTATATAAATTCTATAGTAATTTTTTTAAACAACCTCTTTTCAAGGTAATAATCAAATTATATTCTACAACCAATTAAAATCTACTAATATAGCTCTCACCATATTACTTAGTAAATTATATATTAAGTATATAATTATATTATTTTTATATAATAGACGAACCACAACACGACAACAAATCTTCCAATCTAAGGTTCTTTTGATTCTATATTTGTAATAGTAGATCGTTTTATCAAGAAGGCATATTTTGTACTATATACTAAATCTATCATAAGTGAAGAAATATCTGCACTCTTTTTTGACAACATCTATTGCTATCATGGATTAGCGAAGGATATCATATCAGATAAGGGAACTCAATTTGTATCAAGATTTTGGCGGACTCTTTTTAAGATTCTAAAAGTGGATATAAAACTATATTTGGCATTCCAACTTAAAATTGATGGACAAACAAATATATTAATCAAGTTTTGGAGCAGTATTTAAGATGTACCATCAATTATCAACAAGATGATTGGACAACTCTTTTGCCATTAGCAGCATTTGTTTATAATAACACAATACATTCTTCTACAAAATAAACACCTTTATTTGCCTATTGTGGTTATCATCTACGACTTGATACTTTTGACTTTTCAAAAGCTGATAATCTTATGATGGAAGATTTGGCAAATGATTTATCAAAGCTACATATAATAATAAAGGCATAATTAAAAGAAGCTCAAGAACAATAAAAGATCAATGCGGATGTCTATTGAAAGAAATAACTACCATTTCATATGGATGACAAAGTATGGTTACTTCATCGCAATATCATGTCTACTCGTCCTTGTGACAAATAAGACTATCATAGGCTCTGACCATTTTGTATTTTTACACAAATCAATCTAGTTTCATATCATTCACACTTATTAAAATCAATGAAAATCCATCTAGTATTCTACATATCTCTTCTTGCACCATAGAAGTTAGTAGACATAACAAGACAAAAACAAGTTCTACCTCCTCATATAGAAGTAGACAACAATGAAGAATTTGAAGTAGAAGAAGTCTTAGACTTAAGGCGATGCCAAAATAAGTTAGAATATGTTGTTTATTATTGTAGATACAATATTAGTGAACATACATAGTAACCAACAAAGAATCTTGTAAATACAATAAAGAAGGTGGAGGCTTTTCATCAATGACATCCATCAAAATCAAACTGAAGACCTTTTGTATAAAAGAAATAAGATTTGTGCAAGATAACATTCTACTTTCAATCTTTTTTTATAATTTCTTTGTATTTATGATGCTAAAGAAATGAAGAATTAACAACTAGCAAATTTGACTGAAGAACCTTTATTTACTAAATTACAAGATGAAACATTATAATTATCATAACCTTTAAGACAATCCAATTGAGATGAAGATCCTCAAGAATAAGATGTTTTTTTTAAATAGATGACAATATACAATGCATTTTTGGTATCACATCTTTGGAAGAGATTTCCGATGTTTGTTAATTTTATTAGAGATAGGAATAATTCTTGATGGTGTTTTAAATATTTTATTTAAAAGAAGTTATGAAGGCCTCATTAATGATCAAATAATAGGATGGGCTTCTTGCCCTTGTATGAGATATTATCAATGGTTGAAAGGCCCTATCAACCATCTTCAAAGAGAATAAAGATTTGAGTATGTCCCCAATAGAATTTGTTGTACTATAGATTTTTTCAACATATGTTGATTGCTCCATATGGAACTTATTCCTAAAAAAGAGAGTAATATCATAGATATATACATGTAAGCCTGTAATTACCTGTATAAATAGGTAGAAGTAAATAAAAGTAGATAAAAATAACTTAATTCTATAATATCTTCAAAGAAAGCTTTTTAGAAGCTTTATAGATATTACTTTGACTTTATAGGTATTCATTGTTGACTTTTAGGTTAAAAACTTGGTCAAAAAATTAATCATATGCCACACATGTTTGTAGCTTGAAGAAGAAGTTAATTATGTGGTGAATATATAGAAAAGCTTGTCTTGTAAGTCAAGGCATGTGTCCTATAAAGTCAATACATATTAGAGGTCCTATAGAACATGGCCACGTAACCTCTAGTTAGATAGTATATATAGAGACAAGAGTGAAGCCTTCTTCACTCTTATCAACTCCTTTCTTACTTCTACTTTACTTTTAAAAGTCTCAAGTTTTCTTGTCTTTTAGTAATAAGCCATTCCAGTTTCTTTTTATTATACATGCTTCCTTATTTTTATTTTGTCATTTTTTCTTTGACACAGATTTCATTCATTTATATCTCATCTTTTAGTTCATGTCCTTCACAATAGTATATATAGAAGCTAGAAAGAAGCCTTCTTCACTCTTATCAATACCTTTTTAATTCTTAGTCTTATTTGAAGCCTTCTAGTCTTCTTGTTTTTTTCAATAGCCATTTTAGTTTAGTATTATATCATCATTGAGTTATTATTTAGTCTTTTTGACTGACTCAAGAGTTTTTTGATCTTTTAATTATTTAAGATTCATATCCTTGATACTAATGAACAATATAAGAAAGATTTTTAAGTAGTTAATTTCTTTTTTTTCTTCAAAATTTTTAGCCACTATATAGATTTTTAATTTTTTAGATTTATTCTTAAGATTAGACCTTTCATATAGATAGATCTAAAAGTAATCAAGTTTTATTTTCAAAAATAGAATCTATTTTTTATCAAATAGCATCTTTTTATTGTAATTTTTAAAAAGCCTTTGAATATTATTTAGACTCAATTGCACATGTTGTATTGAATAATATTTGGTATTAGATTATCTTGTTTTGATTGGAGTTCAATAGAGCTCTATGAAAGCATCAAGTTGCTTAAGTTCAGTATTACTATTTGTGATTAAGAAATAAGATATGGAATTGCTAGTGTTGGTTGATAATTTAGGTTATTGGATTCATTATGCAAGTAATTCTTGTAGTTGTATTGTTATTTTATTCTTTATTGGAATGATATATATTACAAAGAATACTTCTAAGTTATTAAAGATTGTAGTATGTAGTTATAGTAATTCAAAGTTAATTTATTTTTTGTCAAAGATGATATTGTAGCTTATGTGTATCTAATTTGTAAGCAAGTTGAATACTTGCTATGCTTAGTTTTTGTTGTTATAGCCTATGAAGTAACATTGGATAATTTTTCTCTATAGTTTAAAGTACTATTCTTTTAGTATATATAATTGAGCTATGAATTCCAAAATAAAGATGTACTCTATCAAAGTTTTTTAATTCAAGTACTTGTACTCTAGTATAATTTTATTTTTTGTCTTTGTTAGACTAATGTGAACCAAGTAATTGGCATTGTTAAGTAATTTTTTCTAAAGAAAGTATTTGTACTTGTACATAGCTACCATGGATTTAGCTTTTTTAATAATGGTTCTATTGTACCATTCATTAACGCCATTTTGTTGTAGAATTCAAGCCATAATGAATTTTCATTGTATTCTATAGATGAATAGGTGGTTGATGAATGTGATAGAGAGATATTCTATCACAATCTATTCTAAAGCAACAAATATGATTTTAGGTTTTAGTTTCTACTCAAGGTTAAAATTATCAAAATTTTAGCAATATTTTTGTCTTATGCCAAATAAAATATATCTAATTTTTTTGAAGTAATCATTTGAGAAGGCCACATAGTATCTAGAATCATTTAGTAATAAATATTTTATTGAACTAATTAAATTAAAATAGATTAACTTAAGTACTTCATTTTTTTGGTTTTTTTATGGATTTAAAAAGCTGTTTTAATATTATCTTTTTAAAAAATAATTTATAAATATGGATTTTAGAAGCAAGAATTGTAAGAGTCTTGTGATTTTTTGTATTTATAACAAGTATTGTAACTTTGTATAATATAGATGGCTAAATCTCTTGTGCCATGTATTTAAGTCTTCTTTGGTAAAAATAGTGTTGATTAAATCCATAAGATTGATGTAGTTGTTATTTTTGAATAAGCTAGAATTAATTTTTATATTTTCTATTGTCAAAAAAATTATATTATATAAATTTTAAGAGATTAAGCATTATTTATATTTAAATACTATAATAGGTCTATCATCAATTAATGATCCTATAAAAATCATATTTTTCTATAATAAAAATACATAAAAAATATTATAAACCTTTATTAATCTCAAATTAATTTTTAGACTAGAAGATCCAATAATATCAATTTTATGAATCTTTATGTTTATGGTCTTTATGTTTCTATTTTGAAGGTTGTATATCTATCAATTCTAGTTAAGTTATTTTTTGTAAACTGCTTTGAAGCTCTTGAATCCATGTATCAATAATGTATCATGGATATACATATTTATTTTAATAATTATTTATATAATTAGATAGAAGTAAATAAATATAAATTTATATCATAATATCTTCGAGAAAAGCGTCATAGATGAAATTTTGACTTTATACATGTTTATAGTTGATTGATAGGTTAAAAACTTGATAAATAAGCTAACCATGTTCTACATGTCTTAGTAACTTATAGAACAAGATAGCTATGTGGCATATATATAGATAACTTGTCTTGTAAGTTAAGATATGTATATAGTAAAGTCAATACATGTTGGAAGTCATAAAGAAGATTGTCATATAGTTTCTAGTTAGAGAGTATATATGGAGGCAAAAATGAAGCCTTTTTTACTCTTGTAAATGCCTATTTAGTCTTTAGTCTTATTTCAAGACCTTTTAATCTTCTTGTCTTTAGCAATAGTCATTTCAATTTAATACTATATCATCTTTGAGTAATTTTTTAGTCCTTTTAAATGATACAAGAATATATTAAAGATTTCTTTCTTTGAGATTGATGTCTTTGGTAATTTGACAAGACTATTAATTCATTATTCTTGTATTATTTTAAAATTTAGTAGATTATTCTACTTCTATTATTTTATTTTGAAGGTTATAAATTATCTACCTTTAAACATTTTTTTTTTTTTTCTAATATAAATATTTTTCTTAAAAAAATCAGATTATCCTTCTTTGAAGAAATTTTCATTTGATATTAGAGGTTACAAATTACCTTCCTATAATTTGACTTGTGGATTTATTAAGTTATTTGAAATAGAAGAAAAAATCATGGATTCTATATTGAAGGAAGTAAGTAGATTGACCTTATAACCACATTCAAGAATTTTTGCTTCTACAAGTACAATAGAGACAAAGATTAATATATCTAAGAAGTTTGATAGAACAAGATCAAAAATTTTAGAATTTTTGCAATAAATCAAGCTCTAGCCAAGTTTACATTTCTTTCAATATCTTGATGGATTCTATCTAGAAATATTCTCTTTTGGTTTATATCTTTAATGGAATAGGATTCATGATTCTTTTATGATTTGAATTCATCCTTAGAAGTTTTTGTGGCTATATTCAAAGAAAGTAATTGAAAAAGAATAACAAAAACTAAGCTCTTATTTTTAAAACAAGGATCATGATTAGCCAACATATATGCTATTGAATTCCAAAACCTCTCTTGTGACATGGATTAGAATGAAAAAGCTCTTATCAATCAATTTTGATATGGATAAAAAGATAATATCAAAGAGTTATTTTTAACAAATACTATTTGATTAACTTCAAAATTTTTACACACATTCACAACTAGTATATCAACACACAACCCAAAATTTCTAATATCCAATTGGATTATCTTGCATTTCTTTTAATTGATAAGTGTAATTAATTTCATCTTTTTTATGCTTCTTTCTTACTAAGATATTAAAAAATATGCAAATTTTGAATTGATATCAACGGTTTGATTATTAATTATTGAAGTTCTATTTTGCTATAGGATTTGATTTATAATTTATCTATGATTTGATTAAAATTAGGGCTTAAGATTAGGTCTAAGTTTTTATTAAGATTAGGATTTTTTTAGAATTTGATTTAAAACTTGACTAACAGTTGATTTAAATTTTTCTAAGATTTATTTAGGATTTAGAATTTTATTAAAATTTTATTAAGATTTGATCTAATATTTGATTAAGATTCAATTACGATTTTTATTTTTAATTTTTAAAAATATTCTTTATTATTTTTCTAAAGATTTTTATTTCTAGTATTTAAAAAAATATTATTGTTATTTCTTTAAAGACTTGATTTTGTATTTCTTTAAGATTTCTTGTCATTTTTTTTGAAATTAATTTAATACTCTTTTGTATTTCTTTTATAACTTCTTCTAAATTTATTTTGAATTAATCAAAGTTTGATTAAGATTATTAAATTTTTTTTTAAGTTTATTTAAGATTCTATTAGACTTAATAGAATTGGTGTTGCATTTCTACTTACCTTCCACAACTAAGTGCCTAATGCATTCTCAAGAAAGAACACATGTAATACAACAATGATATGTTTTAAATCTTTTTTGAAGCAAGAAAAGATTCAATGTCATCAAGAGGATTTGTGCTTATATTATAGAAAAGTAAAACTTATTGTTCAATATTATCCAAAGAAATAATGCAATCACAAAATGAAGAGCTTGGTTGACAAAATAGATGATGTATTAAAAAATAAATTTCTCTACCTACAATAGAAACTACATAATTAGAATCTTCTATAATTCCTAATAAAGGTCCTATTCTCTCTTCAATTCCTTCACCTTATTTTATAATAAAAGTTTATTTAGGACCAAAAATTCACAAAGTCTTAGCCTTATTAGATTCAAGAATCTTAACATGTTTTATAGACAAAGATTTTATTAAAAAAAACAAGAGATATTGTTAGTCAAGAAAATTAAATCCATACATTTAAGAATCATAGATGGTCATTTGATAACTTTTGGAGATGTTACCCATAGGACTATTCTTTTAGATGTAGTAATTAAAGATCATAATAGCATAGTAATATTTAATGTGATAAGATCTCCATCAAATTTATTTATTTTAGGATTATTTTGGTTAAAAAAATATAGTCCTCAAATAAATTAGATTTTTCATAATCTAAAATTTTCTTATAATTTGATCCAAAATTTTGT
The DNA here is from genome assembly GCF_059467195.1 of Physcomitrium patens. Taxonomy (NCBI): domain Eukaryota; kingdom Viridiplantae; phylum Streptophyta; class Bryopsida; order Funariales; family Funariaceae; genus Physcomitrium; species Physcomitrium patens. The sequence goes on from NC_143419.1 coordinate 6,407,923, forward strand.
TAGTTAAGTAAAAATACATAAGCCTCGTACATCCAAACCTTTATTGGTAGGAAAAAAAAGCTTTCATTATTGCAAAAAAAGAAGGATCTTCTTTTTTTCTATATGCTACATGTATTTTTGATGATGAAAAGATATCAAGTCATATTCTTAATCAATATCAAGATTTCAAGGATGTTTTTTTTTAAAAAAAAATATAGATATTCTTTCAAAGCATTGATCCTATAATTACTCAATTAATTTGTAAGAAAGGGCTCAACTACCATTTGGACCACCCTATAAGTTATTACAAAATGAATTGACTGTAATAAAAGAATACATTGAGGAAAACTTAGATAGGAACTTTGTATGCTATTTGAAATCTTCAACAAGAGTCCTATCTTATTTGTAAAGAAAAAGAATGGGTTATTGTGGATGTGCATAGATTGTCAAGAACTTAACAAAATGACCATGAAGAATATGTATTGAAATAAGACTAGAATATTTCTAAGATCTAAGATCCTTCTAATCTATAGTAATATAAATTTTGTTACTATATAAGACAACGTAGATCAAAAGAAAACTAAATAGATTTAAACAAAATAGAACATGAAAGGCAAAATAAAGCATAAGAGAATAGAATAGAATTAAATAAAAAAATATAAAACTAAACTTTACTACAAGAAAAGAATCAAAGTCATACCTGATCAAATACTTGATCAAATAGCTCTAATTAGTCTTATTTAAACTTTTTTCAACCATCCTAAAAAATTTTAGAATATTTTTAATAATAGGCTCTATCTAAATAAATATCTTAAGTCTTTTTTAGAATATTTCATAGTAGATTCTATGTAAACCATCAACTTAGTCTCAATTGGTGGTAGTTATTTGCATATTACTTCTCTTGTTTTTGTATAATAAGGAGGCAATATCGTGCCTCCTATAAGATCATTATAAGATGTTGTATAAACTCTTTTGTTGTGAGGTTGTTATTATCAATAGAACAATGAAAAGTTGCTAGCGTAATTGGATACTAACCAATGTTAATGAAGAATGGTGAATGATTGATACTTTTTTAAATATTATTATTGTAAGTAAATTTTAAGAGTATTAAATATTTATCTTTTTTATTATGATGAATTACCATAAATGTCCATAGCATATTCTTTAAAATTTAATTTATATGCTTTATTTTTTTATTTGTTTGAGGATAAAAGGCCTTCGACATGGCAAGTTGTATGCCTAGTAGCTTAAACAAAGCCTGCCAAAAACTTCCTGTGAAGCATAGATCTTGATTTGAAATGATAATACAAGGTAATTTAAGGTAACAAAAGTTAGTATTGAAGAAGACTCGTATAAATACTAAACCATTAATATCAGAGCATATCATAGCCAAGTGAAGTTGCTTTGAGCGTTGATCCTTAAAAGCAATAACTGCAGTTGGATTGTAAGGTATCTATAACAAACATATAATGAAATCCATAGTCACTTACTTCCAATGTATTGCAGGTAGTAGAATTGGCTGCAATAGTCCAAAAGATATTATATTGTATGTTTTTTTTATATTGGCATGATTCGCAAGAGAGTACAAAAGTTTAAACACCACGATCCAAATTTATTCAAATTCATATCCTTAAGTTTTGTTCTAGAGTCTTTTCACACCTTAGATGTCTAGATATTGAAATGTCATATCTTTCTTGAAGTATGCACATCCAAAATATTACATTGTTAGGTACATAGATTTACTTCTTGAAATAGAGCAAGCTATCATTGAGATGGTAATCTTCATACTGTACATTGTTCATCTTTAGCCAATTAATAATCATCTTAAAATAAGCATTTCAATGCATAGCTTCTTTCCATTTTGTTCTTATAGTTAGATTTAAAATAAGACTAATGTAGAATAGATATTAGTTCATTTTTGTAAGATATTAGTAAAATAAACTAATAATCCATAGAATAGTCAGTTTAAGAGGACGGATGGTTGATTTAGTTATTCAAAGCAGTTAATTATAAGATTACGATTAGGATCTAGAAATCAATAGCAATTATATAGGAGTTGTAGAAGTTTGTTGGGGGGCCAGACTATAATAGTCATGAGTCGGGGTTAAGCTTGGTACTTCCTCTTTGTTTTTTTTTTTTTTTTTTTTTTTTTTTTTTTGTTGAAGAATAATGGATAGTTTTTGAATACTGAGAAGTGAGTCTGTGGAATAAATCAGAGATTGATTTATGAGTTATTGATTATGTAATTGGAGTACTGAGTGATTGAATTATATGAAAAGTTATTGGAAGATTGATTATGGATGGAAGATTATGATTGTTGTTTATTGAGAGTTGTGTTTGTGTGTTTTGACAGAGGAAGTCTGTGATTACAGGAATCCTATGAATTCAGATTGGTTGGTATGAAGTCTGTTATTTCTTATGTTGGATGGAATTTATTGAGTTTTGAGCGGTCTTTTGAGAGTACAGGGTTGCACATTGTGGTTATTAGTTGATGAAGGAGTATTGTTACTGGGAGAAAGCATTGTAGTATTTCTTACTCTTTTAGTGGTTCGGAATACAATTAATTATGTGACCCTAACAAGTAAAACTCATGTACTTAATCTTTCCCTGTGTTCAAATTTCTCTATACAGGTTTATTCTCGAAAGAATTGTAAAATAAGTAAAACGATAATCACAATTAATTATAATAGTAATTTTTGCCTTATCTTCTAATTTAAGTTTTAAGTTAGATCTGTATGACTAAGTGTCTAATATGATCTATTGTCACCTTTACTTATATTTAAATTCAATGTCAAAAAACTATAATTTTTTTTTCAATGATAATGTTGTGATTTCATAATTTTTAGATGCAAATTGTATAGTAAGGGCTGATGGTCAATCTAAACAATCATTCATTTTTTTAATAAATAGTATTGTCACACCTTTGTGGCATATATAATTATTAATTATTCTCAATCACATGTAGAGTAATTGAGCTTTATCCTTTTAAGCTTGTGTAATTCATACACCATAGATTGAAAGCTCTTACCAAAGTTTTATTGAAGGACCATACTTATAGCAAAGTCAGAAGCATCAATGTCAAAAGTACAAAGAAGGTTAGGATCATACAATTGCAATGTTAAAGTAGTAATGAGCGTCTCCTTCAACTTATCAAAGGCCCTTTTTTGCTCTAATTTCTATTCAAATATGGCATCTTTTTCTATTAGGCTTTTCAATGATGCAATAATATATACAAATTCTAAAATAAAATGGTGATAATATCTAACAAGGCCTAAGAATGAGCAAAATTCAAAAGCATCCTTGGAGGTTGGTAAATCTTCTACTACTTTCACCTTATCTATTCTTTGCATATGCCTTAGGAGGACACAATATGCTCCAAAAAAGTGACCTCTGGCTTCTAAAATTTATATTTTGATTACTTATAATAGAAGAAACTATCTTATAGCAAATATAGTAATTTTCATAAATGTTGCTTATGCTTGTTAAGAATTTTATTGTAGAATAAAAAATCATTGATGAAAATAATTACATACTTGTCCAAAAGGTCCCAAAATAATTTGTTGATGTAACTCATAAAAGAGACTTAAGCATTGGTGAGGCTAAAAGGTAAAACAAGCCATTTAAAATGTACATAGTATATAAGAAATACCATCTTTTTAATATCCTCTTTTGTAATAGGTATCTGCTAATAGCTACTCCAAAGATCTTATTTGCTAAAGATGATTGCACTTCAAAATTGGTGAAGAAGATCAATCAGGCATGAAAGTAGATATACATCCTTGATAGTTTGCTTATTGAGCACTCAGTAGTCAATGCAAAGCTAAAGTCTACCATTTTTTTTGCATATAAAGAGTACATGTAATGTCTATGATGATGTATTTTTTTGAATGAGGCCCTTCTTCAAGAGTTTATCTAATATCTTTTGTAACTCTTCAAATTCATTTAGTATTAAGTGATAAATTAGTCAACTTGTGAATTTCGCCCTATGTAATAGTTTTATTTAGAAAGAGGTACCTCAATCATGTAGTATTCTATTAAGTAAGCCAATTAAAAAGATGTTCGAATATTTACATATTAATTGCTCTACTTGTTCTACTCCTTTGATTTTCTTTTCTACTATTGAAGTAAGATTTAAAACCATTGTATATATTAATTACTTATGCTATATTTTTTTTTTTATAAAGGCCATTTCTACAAGTAAGTCTTTAGCTATAGATCATTTTTCTATCTTATTTGATGCAAGGTACAAAGAATTACCTTGCATCCACCATCTTTGATAAAGATTGTTCTTATTAGTTAATCAACTTATTTATTTTCTACTTTTAGCCATGGCATATTAAGGATAATATTATATTTAAGCTTTGTAACTCTGAACTTTTTTTTAAGACATAGATATCACTCAACCTCAAGGTTTCTTCTTCATATTTTTCATTCAATATGTTCTCTCAATCGTCTACTAAATATATATTTTTTTCTTTGATCATCTTGATTTTAATTCCAAATCATTTGGCAATTCTAGTCAAGATGGAATTTTTTGAAGAATTGCAATCCATAAGTACTTAATGTCGTTTTTTTCTTAATTGACTTGTTAAACCTACCAATTGTTCCTTTTGATAGTTATTCAAGTCCATGCCATTTGTTTCTTAGAGGCAATAGCTATTTTCAATACTAGTTCTTGATGCCTTTATTCGAAAGCTCTATTTCATTGTTCCATTTTGTTATTAACTTCATGAGTCTCAAGATTGTGAATCCGCCTTGATTATTTGGTGTTTCAATTTTGATATTTTGAACAATCTTTGATTTGATGGTGTGGCTTTTGAGAATAGAAATATAATTTTTTTTCTCCAATATTTATCATCTTTGTAGTATTAGTGATCTTTGTAGGGTATCAATTTTTATTGGCATTGGTTATTGTGCCATAGTATTGGATAGTGGCATAGGACTTTATATTATAGATTGTGCTCTATGATTTTTAAAATCTATTGCATTGACCTTCTCTGCAAACTTAATTGTCTCTTCAAATATTTGTGGATCTCTAAATTCTACCTTTAATTGGACCTCAAGTTTCAATCCTTGAATAAACCAATCTATCATCTCTACCTCTAAAATATTATCAATTTAGAGATACATAGACTTAAATTAGGAGATTTAATCTTATATTAACTTAGATTGTGTAAGATTAACCAACTGATTGCATGCTATCTTCTTTGTATTGATGAGCCAAAATTAACTCCTAAACTCAATCTCAAACTCATCTCAGCCACAAAATCTACCTTGAGCTCCATAGCTTTGAATTCAATGTTGCCACCAAATGGCTGCCACATCTTTCAAAAAACTAGGGACATATATAATTCTTTTAGTGGTATTTGCTCTAGATAGTTTGACATATTATCACATACTCACGAGTCATTGATATACATCTTTTTGTCTTTAAGTCCTAGATTATGTATTAGGCTTACTAAATTTTAGCCTAGCATATGTCGATTCTTTTATCCTAAAAACTTCCATTTGCCCTTATATAGTATCTATCTAGCCTAGAAGATATTTTATTTGAGTTTCCATGTGGAATTGTTTTGTCGTATCTTCCATGCTACAATTTCTTTTTTAAACTCTTCTACTATAATAATTTCTTTCTTTCCAACTGACTTCTTAAAAATAGCTTGTGGTAGCTCCAAAATAGTATCTAATGTGACCACAACAATTAACCTCCAATTAAATGATGGCTATCACCATACTACTAAAGAATAGACTAACACTTATTTTGATACCAATAAAATGAGACTAAACTATCTCTAAGATCTAAAATCCTTTCAATTTGTAGCAATATAAATCTTTTCATAATATAAGATAATATAAATTAAAAAAAATTGAACAAATATAAATAAAATAGAATATAAAAGATAAAATAAAGCAAAAAAGAATAAAATGGAATTGAATATAAAAATTCAAAAAAAAACTTCACTAAGACAAAGGAATCAAAGTTATATTTGATTAGATATCCAAATAGCCTTGGTCAATCTTATTTATACTTTGTTCAACCATCTTAGAATTTTTTAGAATATTTCTATTGGTGAGCCACATCTAAATAATTATCCTAAATCCTTGCTAGAATGTTTCATAGTGGATTCTTTATAGACCACTAACCTAGCCTTAATTCTAAAAAAATTTCAAACATGGCTCTAACTACCTATCTCTATGTGACAATAATACAAATATCTTATCCATAATTTGTTAAAGGTATTTCCTATTTTTTATTTCAAGATGTCATAACTAACTCAATTAAAGAAAGATCTATATAAAAATAGATCCACAAAGATCATACAATCTAATCTGCATCAAATAAAGAGATGAATGGAAGACTACTTTTTGAACTAGGCATAGACATTTTGAATATAATGTCATGCCTTTTGGACTCACAAATGCACCAATTACATTTTAACATCTCAAAAATGATAATTTTTATGAATTTTTTTATGATTTTTTTTTATTATTTAAATGATATTCTAATCTATTCTAAGAATAGAAAAAAATATAAACTTCATGTTCATTGTATATTACAAAAACTTAGAGATGTAAGAATGTATGCCAAAATAGAAAAGTATGTATTCTATACTTTTTAAGTTTACTTCTTAAGATACATCATTTCCAACAAAGGACTTATAATGGATTTAAAGAAAATCCAAACTAAAAGGTTCTAAAAATAGTTATAGATGTACAATGGTTTTTGAGATTTTCTAATTATTATAAGATCTTCATTAAGAATTTTTTCAAGTTGTGGCTTCTCTTAAATACTTGATGCATGAAGATAAATTTAAGTATAATAAAGAAATTGAAGCATCTTTTAAAGCTTTAAAGATAACATTTATTTCCGCACTAATTTTATTTTACATCAATTTTTTGAAAATATTCTTTATGAAAATAGACACATCAAATTTTACTATAAATATTATTTTGTTACAAATAGGAGTAGATGACAAGCTCCATTTGATAGCTTTTCATTTCAAGAAATTTTGAGCAATAAAGATTAACTATGACATTCATGACAAAGGACTTTTTGTAATTATAGATTCATTTCAAGAATCATGTCATTATCTAGAAGGCACTTTTAATCCAAAAATTATGTATATGAATCACAAGAATCTTAAATACTTCATGTTTGCAAGTGTTTTAAATTATTTTCAAGCTTATTATAGCATGTCTTTATCAAGATTTGATTTCAAGATCACGTATTAATACAAAAAATAAGAAAATTTGTCAAATATCTTTTCTAGAAGTTCTTATCCTATACCAAAAAAAAATTATAACTTTTGATTTACAAAGAATATTTTTTTCAAAGTTAAATCATTTTCACCTTTGAACAATAAAATCAATATTGACTATTAATTCAATCTTTGTCAAGAAAATTCAATCAAGTATGTTTTCTCATCTTTTTATTCATGATATCAAGAATAATTCCTTTAAGTCTTATGATACTTTCAAGTTCAAGTTTAAGAATAATCTACTCTATTTTAAGGGATGATTATATATTCTAAAAGATAAAGCATAATTATGTGTTTTTCAAGCTTATCATGATTTTTTAAAAATTAGATATTTTAGATATAGTAAGACTTTGCAGCTAATATCTAAAGATTTCTAGTAGCCTCAAATATAGAGGGCAGTAAAAGACTTTGTAAAATCATGTAATATTTGTTCAAAATCAAAAACTCCTTATCATTGATCTTATGGACTTCTTCAGCCATTACCTATTCTAAAACAATCATAGTTTTCTATTTCTATAGATTTCATCATAGACCTTTTATTCTCACATTCATATGATTCTATATTCATAATAGTAGATTATTCTATCAAGATGGCATATTTTATACTATATACAAAATCTATTATAAGTAAAAAAATAGCTAAGCTTTTTTTTAACAACATCTATTGCTATCATAGATTATCCAAAGATATTATATTGGATAAGAAGACTTAATTTATATTAAGATTTTTGAGAATTCTTTTTAAGATTTTAAAGATGGATTAAATGCTCTTTTGAGATTTTTATTTTTAAATTGACAAGTAAAAAAATGGATTAATCAATTTTTAGAGCAATATTTGAAGTATACCATCAATTATCATCAAGATGATTGGAAATTTTTTTTGTCACTAGCAAAATTTGTATATAATGATTTGATACATTTTTCTACTCAACAAATATTTTTTTTTTCTAATTATGATTACCATCAATGACTTGATACTTTTGACTTTTTAAAAGTCAATAATCTTGTAGCAGAAGAATTGAAAAATCATTTGTTAGAGCTTCAAACAACAATAAAGACATTATTAAAAAAAATTCAAGAACGACAAAAGATGAATGTAAATGCATATTGCAAGAAACAACTACAATTCAATATGGATGAAATATATGATTACTTCATTGCAATATCAAGACTATTTGTTCTTGTAACAAGTTGGATTATTGTAGATTTAGACCTTTTTTTATTTGTGAACAAGTCAATCTTATTGCTTTTTTATTACATCCATCAAAGTCTACGAAGATCCATCTTGTATTCCATATATCTCTTCTTGAGCCATATAAGATAGTGAATATCTCAAAAAGAAGACAAATGCCACTTTCTCTTATCGAAGTAGATAATAATCAAGAGTTTGAAGTAGAAAAAGTCTTAGATTCAAGATAGTACTAAAATAGGTTGAAATATCTTATTAATTAATGTAGATATGATATTAGTGAACACACATGGAAGCTAAAAAAAGAATCTTATAGATAGAGAAAAGAGGATTGAGGCTTTTCATTGACAACATCCATCAAAATTAAGATATAAAATTAAAAGATCTATAAAAGATGATGATTGTTCTTTGTGAAACTTGTTCTTGAAAGAAAATGTAATAGAATTGATATATATATTTATTCCAATAATTATTTATATGATTAGGTAGAAATAAATAAATATAGATTAATTTCATAGTTTTCTCTAAAAAAGCTTTTTAGAAGCTTCATAGTTATAGTTTTGACTTTATATGTATTTGTAGTTGATTCATAGGTTGAAAACTTATTCAACAAGTTGACCATGTTTTACACATATTGATAGCTAATTATGTAGCATACATATAGATAACTTGCCTTGCAAGTTAAAACATGTATTTAACAAAGTTAACATATATTAGAGGTCCCATAGAAGTTTGCAACTTAGCTCCTAGTTTATGAATATATATGGAGGCAAGAGTGAAGCCTTCCTCACTCTTGTCAATGCCTTTCAAGTCCTTTGTCTTGTTTTCAGACTTTTTAGTCTTCTTGTCTTTGGCAATAGCCATTGTAGTTTAATACTATATTATCTTTGAATGATTTTTTAGTCTTTTTGAATGATATAAGAGTATATTAAGCATTTCTTTCTTTGAAATCCATATCTTTAATACTATAGCTTTGATATTCTACAAAATTTGCTTTGATTGATATATTTGCAAGTTTCAAAAAATTGCATTCTATAATATAATAAATTAAGTCACTTTAAGATTGTGCATTGTAGTTTCTAGTAAAGTGGCCTTAGTAGCCATAGTTGTAACAATAGATTGTATGTATACTTTTGGTCCAACTTGTATTAGGATATATAGATAAGATAGATTATTTTCTATCTTTTTAAGTTGTAGTTCTGAAGACTAGATCATCAATTGTTTGTGATTGCTTTCCATGGTATGATGATACTTCTCTTTAAAGGTGTTGGTATTGTCTGTAGATTCAACAATTTGGATTTCTTCTCATTGGATCTGCTATCTTCTTCTAAAGCCAAATAAAGACTATATAGATTTAGCAATTTGGATTTCTTCTTGTTGGATCTGATGCCTTCTTCTAAAGCCAAATAAAGACTATATTTGAATAGCTAGTACTTCTTTGTGACCAAATTTTTGGTCTCAAATTTATATATTGTATGTCTTTGTTTAAATTTTTTTCATGGTCTCTTCAAAAGATGGATTCAAGATATAAGTTATACCTTGAATGACCATCTCATAGCTTTAAGAAAGATTGTTGAATACCAAGTTGTTAAGTATTTTGTTTGAGATGGTCTTTTCAAAAGCTTCGAGTTGGTTCTCCATGTCCATAGCTTTGGTGAGGTATGTGTTAATGTCGCCTTCTTTGTGCATGGTCATGGAGTAAGTTATTTATTGAGGAGCATGATTTATTGTTAGTATCTTGATTGAAATATTTTCTGTAGCATCTCCTACAAATTGGCTGGATTATTATGTTGAGGTACTATGCCCAGAAGATTATTCTTGATGGATAATGTGATCCCAGATTGAACTTGTTGTTTCTCCTCTCACAATTGAGCTTCTGTGTAGGCTCTTTCTCCTATTGTAGCTAGAAATACTTTTGGATCACTCTTTTCTACTACTAACGACCATAGGTTTTTTTCTTTTCAGTATGGCCGTCATCCTGAGCCTCCAGACATTTGAGTTCTTGGGTCCTATCAGATTGCTGTTGTCATCAACCTCACAACTCAAGGTTCTCTTTTCGATGTCAGCCATTGTTTCCTTACTAGTGGTAAATTTCCAAAACCTTCAACTGTGATTACTATTTGCTACCAATTAAAGAGCAGATTTCTCTTGCTATTTTAGATCTAATATTGCAACCCTAATACCAAAAGCTAACCTTTGATACTATGTAGCTAAACTCACAGAGTGTTGATCAAAATCAAGAGAGCTTTATTAACGAAATGAATCCAAGTACATACAAGACGACAGATTTAGTCTACAACTAGAGCGAGTATACTAACGGTTTCCATCCACAGAATAACTAGGGCTGGATGGTTGATGGCCTTCACTAGGGTGATTAGGTCAGCACAGGTTGATGATGCCAAGAGTCATCCCAACTCAACTCACTGCCTGAGGTGTCCATCCTGATCCCAACGCCATCACCAGGCAGCAGCTCCAAACTCGGTATCCAAGTTCACCCTCTAAGAAATTCCGCGGCCCTCCCAAAATGATCTCTACAGTGACCTCAGCACAAATTCCTCACTACCAAATGGCCAATGCTCAACCCTGTCAATCGCGCCACAATGTGCTTCCCCTCGTATTCCTCCAACAATCTAGAATACTATCGCCACCGTTGTCAATTCCAGAAGATTAAGAGGAGAATAAAAGTGCTTCACGAAGCAGATTGATCTGAGTGCTAATCACCAAAAGCATCAAACCGCACAAGATAGACCTTGGCTCCGGCTCAATCTGGAAGACGGTCAAACCAAACATGTGAAGACCGTGGATGATGGGAAGGTTGAAGGACGTCGATTACTCGGAACTTTCTATATTCATTTCGCGTGGAATAGCCGCAGTAAACACTAAGCAGATAACTCGAGAGTGACGGCGGTGAGAAAGAATTCACACCAAAAGATTCGGAGATTTTGAGAGCCAGTTTTCACGGCATGGGAGACGCCTCCCTAATGGCTTCCTACACAGGTCGTGATCACGGTGGTTGACACCGTGGTCGGCATGATCGATCGTTCTCTGTTAAGGATGATGCTCTGTTCCGTCCAGACGTTATTCATGAACGGCTTCTGTTGGAGCTCCTTGCAGCAGTGGGGAGAGCAGCTTTTTGAACGGAATTGCCAGACGAAGTCACTCGAATGTAACGTTTGGTCCTTTCCTTCTTGGTCTGTGCTTACCTTGTTCACTCGGGCCTACTTTAGCCACGACTCAAGAGCCTATGGAAACACATCCGTCAATTAATATTCCACGTGTTGCTATACGTGGTGTGAGCTTACTTGTCTTCGTTATCGTCAGCATCTTCGAATGGTTTGTACCAAACCTGCACTTCTACGCTTAAGAACACGTATAAATAATCCAGTGTATGTTTCAACGATTACTTTGTTTCATACTTTTGAATCGACTGTTACAGAAACATCAAACATCATTAGTCTTCTGAAATCGTACTTCAGTGCAATCATTGTTCTTCCAGTTCTGAGAGTGTTTGTGAGGTTTATCTTTGAGTTTGCAACTCAGAATGGCGGACGAATACGGGCGGGAAAGGATTAGAGACGCTGTTGAAGGGCTTGGTGAGGACGGACCTGTAGTAGGCGGTGAGGTTACGGACCGTGGTTTGTTTGGAAGACACGGAAGACATCACGGATACAACAGCGGATACAGTGAAGAAGATGCGTTTGCCTCTGAGCTCGGAGGTCCATATGGACGTCGACCTCCACCTGGAGCTGTGGTTTATGAAGGAGAAGGTGGCTTTGGCGATGGATATGGACGTCGTCCCCCAGTAATGCCATATGAGGGAGTAGGAGGAGGCTATGGCGGAGGTTATGGAAATGAATATCCACCAGATGTTGCTGGAGGTGGCTATGGCCGGCATGGTTATGCAGGTGAGGACTATGGTCGTCGTCCTGGTCCTCCCATGTACGTCGAAGCGCCGGTTGAGAATTCCGATCTCGGCACTGGTTTGGTAGACTCCAATATCCGAACTGAGCCAGATTACGGCGCTGGCTACGGTCGTCCGGATGGCACTAGCGCATACGAAGTTCAGGGACGTCACGGTGGGAAGCACGGCCACTTGAGTAAAGAGGAACGAGAGGAGCTTGAGGATGAGCGCAAGCACAAGCATTATGCTGAAGCGGCGGCTGCTGCGGCCCTCGGCTACGGACTCTACGAGCGTCATGAGAAAAGAGACGCGGAGGATAGGCTGGAAGAACTCGGCTACGATTCTGACGGCAAGAAGAAACAAGGCCACCACTTCTTCCGCTCCGATTCCTAAACATCGGATCGGGGTTGGAAGAGAACCTGAATTGAAATCTAAGTTTTATGTGTAAAGCGTTGTGTAGCCTGCGGATTCGGTGTTGTGATTAGACTTAGAGGTGCGCTTGGTCTCTGCAAAAAATCTGTAAAAATGACCAGAGGAATTGCCAATGAGTACGGACTGCCTCGTAGAAAGCTCGTTTTCACTTGAGCTATGATTACGTCATGAACTTATTCTGTATTTTACTAACAATGAAATCGCAAGTCTTGCATTTGATTTGATTTCAAAACTCGATATGCAATAGAGTTTCAGGTCTCAATCTCCTGTTAACTCTCGTGTACTCTTTCAGACCACCACATTTCAATCTCTTGCCAGAATTATATCATCCTGTCGTAAGAAACTTCTCGGTTACAGTTCCTACCAACTTCTGAAGCACCTCACAGAAATTCGGCGGCTTCTTAAGAAATTACAAATTCGAGTTCCGGGAGTTTGGTCTTGTATGTGTATCTGTGACGTAGTAACATGTTTTACTGTGAATCAGCAGATCCATCCGAGCTTGCTGCGATGCAATTGTCTTCCATTGAATATATAATGCTGGTCAGGAACATCTTTAGCCCCCCGTCCCCCGCAGAATATTAAGATTTCCTGATGCGTCCAATTTCTGGAAATACTTCAAAGCTGGAATGCTTTGTGGATCCTCAGCAATTCGCCAGCTTCACTTCACAAAGTGCATTCGTCAACTTTCCACTTTACGTGGTTGGAACAATCAAAAAGTACTCAGTTGATGCGAATCCTTCTTACACATGTTAGCTTTTCAGTTATGGATCTTCACTTCGCACTACTTGTTTCTTTATCCAAGCCACAGCGTCATCTCGGGCGTCTTCGGTCTCGGTTGCGAAAGCTCGGCAAATTAAATTTGCGTGTCATTTATCGTGAGCACAGGACAATTGAAGTGGGGTAGAGACTGGCTGTCGGCCACAGTGCTCGCGACTTGGATTACGAACGGACGGAGACGGACGAACGAACGAACGAAAAATAGACGAACAGAGGAGGAACGAAGAAGGGATCAAACCCTTTAAAATGAAAAATATAATTAATTTTGGGGAATATTAAATTAATTCACCTAAATCTCAAATTGATCCACCATCAAACTTTTGGATAATAATAACTATGTGAGTTGCTTTGTACCTCACTTTTGTTGTTAAGCCATTACCATGTTGTACAAAGACCTTATTTGGATTAATGAAAACAAATAGCTCAGGGAAAATGATTGATTAGACTAAAGGGAATTAATGCATAGTCAAAGGTAGAAGAAGCAAAGACAACTATATGAAATATGACTTAGAAAGCAACCTTCATAGTCATTATTTAGAATTCATGTGATGGATTATTTCAAGATTTATATGGAACAATTTAATATTTCTCTTAAATTTTAGTCAAAACTTTTAGCTTCATGATTTCCAAGTACCAATGTAAATTCTATATTTTATTGTAGATTTATTATAAAGGAAATTAAAAAAGATAAATTCAACAAAAAAAAAAAAAAAAAAAAAAGAAGAAAAAAAAAGAAAAAAAATAATTTATTACTAAGTTCTTAGAAAAATGCAAAAACGCCTTTGCTTACACACTACATTTTAATAATATGATCTCAATATTGTTGAAAGTATTGGTTATCAAAAAAAATCTATAAAATGAAGAAATCACCAAGTTTACAATAAATATAATCTAATTTAGACTATATGGAATAAATCATATAATATTAATAAAATATCTGATTTCTATTATAATTATAATTTTAATATATTTTAATATTTTAAGGACAAGAACTCAATGAAAGAAAATAAACAAAGAAGACTCTTTCCAAGAAATATGATAAAATAGAAATAAAAAAATATATATATATTAAAAAAAAAAATTGAATGGCTATTGCCAAAAGACAACGAAACTAGAGACTCTTGAAATTAGACTAGAACCAAGAAAGGAGTTGACAAGACTGAAGAAGACTTCACTCTTACTTCTATATATATTCTCTATCTAGGATCTATGTGGCCACGTTCTATAAGACCTCCAAAGACATGTTGACTTCACATAATATATATATATATATATATATATATATATATATATCTTAACTTACAACGTAAGTTTTTTATATGGACGCCATATAATTAGCTTATTCCGCAAGCTATCCACATATGTAGCACATGGTTAGCTTGTTGATCAAGTTTCTAATCTATCAATCAACTGCAAATATATGTAAAGCCAAAACAATGTCTAAGAAGCTCTTCTACAAGGTATTATGAAGTTAATCTACTTCTACTTACTTCTACCTATTCATATTATCTAAATAAAAATTATAGTAGATATATATTTGTGATAATATCTCCTATTTTAAAGATAAGTTCTACAAGAAGTTGTGATTATATATTGATGAAATCTAAGATGCAACAAATTATATTTGCCATATATTTTGATCTTTCTTTCCTTCAAAGGTAGTTGATAGATCCTCTTAGCTATCAATAATATCCCATTTCACAATAGAAAGACCTTCCTATTATTTGATCATTATTGAAATCTTCGTAACTTCCTTCAAGTATAACATTTGTAATACCATCAGGAGTCGTGTCTACTTCTAATAAAATCATCAAACATTAAGAGTCTCTTTTTAGGTTGTGATATCAAGCGTGTTGTATCTTGCCATCTATTCAAAGAAAAACATATTGTTCTTGAAGGTCTTCATTCCTATTATGTTATCTTAAAGGGTGTAAAAATTCTAATGTCTCATCTAATAAATCAATAAATAATGGCTCTTAACTTGAATCTGTTGGCTATTAATTTTTCATCTCTTTAACACCACAATTATACAAAAAGTACAAACAAGGATAGAAGATAGAATGTAATCTTTTCTAAATTGTGTTTCTTTTATAGTAAAGGTTTATTATTTTTTATCTTCATTTTGATGGATATCAATGATAAAATGCTTTGACCTTCTCTGCTATATTTATAAGATTTTTTGCTAAATTATATGTATATTTATTAATATCATATCTACACAAATGAATAAGATATTCCAACCTATATGGGTATTACCTTGAATCTAACACTTCTTCTATCTTCAATTCTTGATTGTTATCTATTTCTATAAGAGGCAGTGGTATTTGTTTTCTTCCCAAGATATTCATTATCTTATATGGCTCTAAAAGAGACATATGAAATATGAGATAGATTTTCATAGACTTTGCAATTGTTTGGACTTTGTAATTGTTGTTGAAAGTCAGGGTTTGTATTGGCAACTTGGAATTTATGCAATGAAATTAGGGCTAGTACTCTCAGCTAATTTATAAAATTGGTATTATATCTATAGTTTAAATTTTTATAATACTTAGTTAATTAGGTGTTCTAAGTGTATGTAAAATTTTGTAATAATTCAATTGTGCAATGAAAAGATATTTAGATTTTGGTACAAGAACATACCAAAAATTGGCAGTTTGGAATTGGGTAGGGTTTCTATGATATTTGAAGATCTATTTATTGGATCAAGGTAAAATTTGGCATGGTGTTGGAAGACTTCAAGATCAAGCTACACACTAATTTTGAGTTGAAGTTAACTATTAGATAAGGAGAAATCACTACTGGAATATTTGCATCAACTTTCAAGTTGGCGGCCAAGTAACATCAGTGTAGTTTTTGGATATTTTTTCACAATTTATCAATTGGATTGAAGTGAATTCTTATTTACCACATAGAAGACTTATAGTAGCATTTGTGTGCAAAATTTTGCTCTAAGTGAATGGTTAAATCACAAGCTTTAGTTTGCTAAAGCTTATTGATTAGGATTAAGGTTTGTAAAGAAAGTTTGAAATTGCCTAATTATTGAAGTAATAAGGTAATTGGAATTCATACATGGTTGAAACTACTAAGAAGAGTGTTTTTGAGTACTTTGTATTGGATTTAAGAATTTTTGAATTAAAATTAAAATTACATTCTTCTTAAAAAGATAAAATATATTAGGATTTTTGAATAATTATAAAATTTAATCTCACCTTCTACAATCAGATGCCCGATGCATTTCCAAATAGGACAATAAATGATAAACTTAACATAAAATTTTGGGGTGGAAGGTATTGGATTGTATTTGTGGTTATTTAGAATTGATGGCACAAGAAGACAAGTAGGTAGAATTTGGTATCTTTGATGGAGCTTTGGATAGAGCTACGAGTGGATCTTCAAGTGGATTTTCTACTGGTGAACAAGATATGTACTTTGATCTAAACATTGCAAAAATGTTTCAAGATTTACATTATTTATATAACAACAACAGAGCAATGATTGCAAAGAAGTTTTAGTAACCAAATAGTTACAAGCGATAGTTAAGAAGATTGACCAATTTGATGAAAAAGATATCTCTAAATATTTAAGATGTTATGTACAAGAAATGGAATTGAATTGTATTTTTCAAAAGAAATTAATTCAATTATTTGAGCTTGCTATGGTATCAAATATAATAGAATATATAAGGTTTGTTATGGGAAAATTTAGAAGTTTATAGAAGGTATTTTCACACGTATTTAAGGATGAGTATTTTTTGGAGGATATTGATTGAGTTACTAAAAAATCATTCTTGGAATGGATTGAACGATCTAACAAGAATTTGCAAGCTATAAAATTATTAGGAGAATTTAAAAGGCAATTTTTTTAATTATTAAAAATAGAAAAGTTAATATTGAGACCAAATAAGTTTGAATTGTTACTTCAAGCTATTTATGGAGAATTACAAGAAAAGTTAGAGGTTCTTTTTAAAGACAAAAAAGAAGATAAAGGATTGACAACAAAGAAGAGGGTTGTTGAAGATGTTATTAGATTGCTTGCCAAAAGAGAAAGGAGAAAAGATAGGATTGGTGCTCGAAGAGTGGTACAAGTATCAAAGATTTCAATGCCTACTACACAATTGACTATGCCTATTATCCAACCTCTACTAGCTAGACCAAAAAAAGAAGATATGGAACTTGAGAAAATTGTATATGGGATGTGGGGTCTTTAAATCAAACTTGTAAGGCTTGAAGAAAAAACTTCTACAATAAGTTCAAAAGCTATTTTAAAATAAGAATATGTACAAAGATGTATTTGGTGTGATGATAATTTCCATTCTTGAAAAGATTGTGGTGAATTTGATGAGATGATACAATAAGATTCTATTTATTAGAAAGAGGAAAAAATTGCATTAAAGGATACTGGTGATCTTTTCCAAACCAACTTTGGTATAGGAGGTATGAAAGCATTGGTAAAAGATTATTTAATAATACATGGTATTGCAACAATAGGAATTACAAGTTATGGAAATATGGTAGATAATGATGGTAGATAGAATTTTATTGAAAATGTTCAACCAAGTGGACTTTGATCTTCTATCATTTTTACAATACAAAAAGAGAAGATACTATAGGAAGCTTTATTGAAAACCACTGTAATAATTTGTGGTGCTATAGGTTGTTAGAATCTTATAGAAGCTTTGTCAGTACATGCATATATTGCTAAAAATTAACATGAAGCTTTAATAGAAGAAAAGAAGAGACAAAATTTTGATGATACAAGAAAAAGAAATTCTTCTAAGAAGCAAAATCGAAGACATAAGGCTTATATAGTGGCTTCATAAGAATTTTTCACAAAGGATATTTCAACAATAATGAAAGAAAAAATAAACGAGATGAAAGATAAAGAAAAATTGACAACTTACAAACTACTTTTTGATATTGAAGCAACAAAAAATTTAAAGAGAGTACTTGACAAACGTGTGATCAATGCTAAGGTTGAATTTACATTGAAAGTGATTTTAGAAATTACCAAGAAAGAATTCTATGATGTCATTATTGACAATATTAAATGAAAGAGGCAAATAATGGGAGAAGCTGGATTGAATCATGCTATTAATGCATGTTGTTGTCTTGTGATTTGGCTACTATATGAAGATAATATAATTATGTACTTAATATATAATTTACTAAGTAATATAGTGAGAACCATGTTAATAGGTTTTAGTTGGTTGATAGAATATAATTTGATTATTACTTTGAGAAGTGGTTGTTTAAAAATATTACTATAGAATTTGTTTAACTTTAATTTCTTTTGATAGTGGCTTTTAAGATTGGTTTTGGTTGATAATAACTTCTAAATATTTAGAGTCACCTTTGTTAGACATTGGTGACCTTTGAAAACTTATTTTTGTTCTTTTATTTGATGTTTAGAGCATAAATTATGTAAATCTTGTAAGAAAAAGGATTGAAGAAGGATTTTGGTAGAAAAGGGAGTAATTAGGGCACCAATATAGATGAATGGAGATGGATGATGAAAATTTCCATTCCTATTGGTCAAAAATCATGACCAATAGGCTTTGAGGAGGCTGCCCGAGGCCATTTTTTGAGATTAGGGTTAGTTTTCCGGAGCCATTTGAGCTTTGAAGGCTAAAGTCAGTAAGTTTAGGTTTTTTGCTATGGTTTTGGCACAAGTTTTGTATGATTTGGAGTTTATATGAAGGAGATATAGGCACTCAAAGTTAAGGTGTTGATTTGGGAGCTACTGTCACTCTTTTTGGCATAATGCACGCGTACAAAGAGCAATTGAGGATCGGCAATTGCAATTGGAGAGAGCACTTTTGCGGCTTCACTTTTTATATACTGCTTGCTGGATTTCAAGTTGAAGTAAAGGAGTTATTGGATTTTGAAGACAGTGCATGCAATCTAAGGGTAATAAGTGACCCAATTTACTAGTAGTTGTTTCTTGAGCTATATCTTGAGCAATTTGACAATGTTTTGGCTCAAAATTTCAAGAAATGTGTATATTTATGTTCATAAACTTTTTACATAAGTTTTATGATATTTTAGTATTGGATTCTTAAGATATTAAGAAAATAGTGCTCAGATACTTGTAAATTAGGGTTTAGAGTATCTATTAGGATTTTTTAGATGTCAAAAGATCGGGAGTGAATTTATAGTTGATTTTTTTTGTAATAAAATTTAAGAATGAATTCTACCTATCCTATAAATTTGAAATAAACTGAACGGCTAGATCGACAGTTTTGAATTTCTAAAGTTCAAAAGAAGAAAATCCTTTGTGGGAAAAATATGTTTTGAAGGGATTTTGTTATATTTTGAGTTTTATGCAAATTAAAGGAGTTTTAGGAGGCTAAGACAAGATTCATATAAAGGTTTAAGCTACATTCTCTATAGCTAGATACCCAGTGTATTCCTAGATAGTAAATCACACCATACGACAACATATATATGAGGATGAAGAAAATGTATTCGATAATTATTACAAACAATCAATAAGTGAGGCGAGGAGTCATAATCAAAGAGTATATTTTGATGATCAAAGTAATAAAGATAAAGAGGTTTCAAGTAATTAAATGTGAGTTATATGGTGCTTGCCTAGATGTAAAAATTCAAATTTGTAATGTTGCAATGGAACAAAAAAATTTTGTTTAAGATACAACATACTATCGTCTTATTTTGGAACAACCATATATTATTGCAACTTAGATGGAAAAAAATGTACTTGATGATGGTTCAGCTTATAGATGAATTCATAGTAAGGATGGGAAGAGGGCAATATAGTTTTTAACTGTGTTTCCAAATCATGAAGGAAATTGAGACAAATTGATAAAAAATCCATTGCCAAGGATTGTTGAAGAATTCAAGGATTTTTTGGAGGTACTGCTATAAAGCAAGATTAGAGAGATATAAAAGGAGAGATACTCTTGAAAGATATAGCTACCTTTGATGGAAGATTTATTAGTATTTTTGCTAAATGGAAGTATTATCTATAAGAGGATTGAAGACTTAAAAAGAAAAAAAAAGAAAAGAATTGTGTGCTATTGAAAAAGAATTGTGTAGAATAAGAATATTAGAAGATAATAAAAAGATTATTAGTATTTATGAAGAAAATAGTTCAAAGGATCTTTTGGAATTGATTGCATCTATTGAATTAGATAACAATGATAAAATTATACCAATTCATTTAAGAGAAGTTTATGATATGATTGAATCTTTTTAAGTACCAAAGGTTATAGTTGAGACAAAATATAAGACAATAGATAAGAAGGTGAAAGCCATTACTAGACCTTTGTCAGAAGATTCTAAAGAACAAATAGAAGAAGCATCAAAGAAATGGAGCTTGAGAAATCTGAGGAATATTGAACATAAGTTTACTAAAGAGACTTTTGAAGAATTGAAGTTTGATTTTGATGGTTCTTTATTGCCAGAGAAAATTGTTTGCTTCAAAGAAATGTTGGCAAAACAAGGTAAATCATTTGTCTTTGAGTCTTACAAAATTCGATGTATAGATCCAAATATTGTAACGCCTATGGTTATTTTCACTATTCCACATGTACCTTGGAATTTAAGGCCAATATCAGTACCAATGGCACATTTATCAAGTTTGATGGAATTATTAAAAGGAAAGATGAAAATAAAGATTTTGAAGCCCTCTTTTGTATTATATTCTAGTCAATGGTTTACAATTCCTAGAAAAAATGAATCATCACAATTTATTCAAAATATGCAACTAGTGAATGTAATAACTATCAAGAATGTAGGAATTGGACCTATAGTAGATGAATTTAGTGAGGCATTTGTAGGAAAGGCGATATATTCAATAGATGATATATATTTGAGCTATGATCAATTTCAACTTGTAGAAGGGAATAGAGATATGACAACGATGAGAATACTACTTGGGTTAATTAGAATGTATACTCTTCCTCAAGGTGCAACTAACTCAGTTGCACACATGATGAACAAGATGAATAAGGTGTTGAGAGATTTTATTCCTGAGAAGACTATGCCTTTTCTAGATGATGTTCTTATAAAGGAATACAAAGAAGAAAACAAGGATGAAACTTTAGATAAAAAAAGATGTTACAAGTATGTTACTAATTATATATAAGATTATAAAAAAATATTAATCCGGCTTGGAGAAATTCATATTATATTATCAGGTGTAAAACCTACATTTAGAATATAAGAGGTTGTAATTGTTGGATATTTATGTAGATTTTATAGAAAAAAACTATATCCAACAAGATTGATGCATTTGGAAGAATGAAAGAGGATTGCAGTTTTTTAACAAAGGTTTGTAGGTTTTTAGATGCATGTGTATTTTATCGTATTTAAATTCTTCATTAAGCTCACATAGCGGATCCATTATATAAATTATTACATAAGGGCTATCAATTTAAATGGAAAAAAAATCATATTAAAGTAATACAAAGATGGAAGAAATTATTGACATTGCCTCCAGTTTTGAGAAAAATTAATTATAAGTGCAATAAACCAATGATTTTTATAGTAGATACTAATCCAATTGCCATTAAATGGACTATAGGTTAAGATGATTCAAATAGATATATATTTGCAGTGCAATTTGGAGCTAAGATTTTAAGAACTTACCAACATGCATATTCAGAAGTGAAAAAGAAACTATGAAGAATTGTTTCAGCTATGAAAGCTGAAAAAGATTATTTGATTGGAGCAATTGTGGTAATTGAAACAAATTTTTTATCTTTACTTGGAATAATTATCAATTATACAACACCAGATATTATAATATTGACATGGATTGCTTATATCATATTATTAAATTCAAAATTTTGGCATATTGTGGAGAAAGATAATTTGGTAGTAGATATGTTATCTCGTCCAATATATGATAGAAAAGATGAAATGATTGAAGATATTGATGATGTGGATACAATATTTTATTTGGTTGCACAATTGAACAAGAAAAATAAGCCATTTCATGAAGAAAATTATAAAGAAGAGTTATTAAATATTGGATATTATTTGAATATATTAAATAAGAATATTAATCGATCAATTAAAAAATTTAAATAGATCAGGAAAAAAACATATAGATTCATATTATAAGGAGGATTTCTATGGAAGAGGTCAAAATCAAATATCGGAATGCCATGAAAAGTAATAGGTACCAAGAAAGATCAACAAACACTATCCAAGGAGTTTCATGATATTCTATGGGCGGTGTCATACTGTAATTGCTTATAGTATGTAAAAATTAATTAAGACATAAAATATATTTTTAAGTCTTGATATAGATTGGAGTGGTAAGTAAATAAATTTAAAGAGAATTGATATAAGAAAATTTATTTGGAAATTTATCTATTTTGATTATAGTGTTTATATTATGTAGGATTTAGATATTTAGTATAAAGCTTAAGAAAAGGTTGGAGTTTAAAGATTAAAGTCTAAACTATTAGGAGGCTTATTAAAAAAGATGAAAGCAAGGTATGGTTGGATGAAGCCATATCTTGAGTTTCTGGATGAATTTTTGGCTCAAAATTTCTATAAGTGTGAGTTAGGTTAAAAAGCTATAGATCAAAGTTTCATGGTATTTGAGTACTTATTTTGTGAGATATGAAGAAATTAACACACATGTATCTGTAAGCTAGGATTTAAAGCTATTATTAGGATTTTTGTGATATCTCAAGATCTATAACGAATTTATAATTGAATTTTTTTGTGGTATTTTTTGAAAGTATATTATTACTTTATATAAAATTTAAGATTGTTTGGATTGTTTGATCATGAAATATGAGCTATTGAAGTTTAGAAACATTTTTCATAAGGATATATAAGGTTTTAAGATACTTTATCATATATTTGGATGTTTTTAAGGCACTTGGGCTTATGTATTGATGTAATTGCCTAAAAAAAAATATTATATATATAAACTTGATATTTTTATATCTTAGACTTGATTGAATATTTAGGGGCAGCTAAAAATCTAACATTTTCTTGAGGCAAACTTTCTCTACCCCGACAGCAAGACATAGAATAATTTAGGCTAATTTTGCTAAATTGAAGAAAAAATATTAGTGGAAGAATATATATTGAGATGTAGCTTCATTTATAGAATCTTCTGTAACTTATCAAATATATTCAAATATATGACATCAAGATGGGTTAGATCCAACATATCCCTTAACTATTCATTTTAAATGGGTTGTAGATTTGGTTATTATGCCAATGTAATTATGGCAAATGAGATATTTAGTTTTGGCTTGTTAAGATTTATCAAACCAAGTAGAAGGCTTGGCACTAAGAACAAAGTCTATAGAAGAAATTTTTAGGGTTTTACTTAAGGATGTTATTTATTACTATAGATGTATGGAAAAGATCACTAAAAATCATGGAGAATTGGATGCACATAAAGCTTGTAAATTTTTTAAGAGATGTGGAATTGAATTATCATTGAATATTTCTTATAATCTAGAGGGGAATGCAAAGAGAGAATGTGGACATCCACCATTTGTAAAAACCTTAGTTAAAGCTTACAATAGAAGAGTGAAAGAATGGCCTCAACTTCTACCTTATGCATTATAAGTTGATTGAACAATACATAGTTCAGTAATAGGGTATATGCTAGTAAAACTTATGACAAGTCAAAAATCAATTATGCTAATTGAAGAACATATGCCAACTTGGAGTATGCTACTATGGAAAGATGGATTGACAAGGGAGGAATTATTAGCTATTAGAATTTAGCAACTTGAACAAAAATTGGAAGATGTAGAACTAGCATTAAAAAGGTTATAAAAGATAAAGTTAGGAAATAAGACTCGATTTGATAAGCAACATCAATTGAAGCCTAGAATAATTAAAGAAGATAATTGAGTACTTGTTTATAACAGCAGTTTGGATAACTAACATAGTACTTTGTAAAATTTTTCAAAACGTTGATTTGGACCATATGTGGTAGTAATGGTTCATGATAATGCCACATATTTATTAAAGGAGTTAGTTGGTATGAGGTTTAAGGTATCTTTTGCAAAGAAGCAAGTGAAGATTTTCATAATATGAGATAGAAAAATCAATATAGAGAACCATACTGAAGATATCAATATTTTTGAAGAAGATAATTGTTTTGAAGTGGATGGTGAAAATAGAAATGAAGAGTTGGATAAAGAAAATAAAGAGATGGTATAATTCTAATTACAATATATAGTTCATTTGGTGCATGCTGGACAGTGCCTAGGTTAAAAGAAAATAGATGTTATTATGTAATACAATTATATAGTAAAGTTATAATTAAAATTAAATTTCTAATTAATATCTAATTATCTTGATTCAATAATAATTCAAGGTATCTAAATATGACTCTTATAAAAGTCTCTTAACTTATTTTTTTATCTTAATAGTTTGTAGGTTGAAGGTTGGTTAGTACTTTTATCTTTTAGGTTGTAGAGATTTTTTTATTAGTATAAAAAGACCATAAATTAATAAAATCAAGTTAAAAGAGATAAATAATTAATATGGTTCATACTAAGATTAAGTTGAAAGTAGAATTGGGCTAAAATATCCTTAGGATAGGTTAGATTGATATCCAAAGGTAGACCATTTGTAAGACAGGATTGAAATCAAACCTCTAGCCGTTAAAACAACTTTTTAAGATAAAATAGGATTTTTATTTCAAAATTGAAGATTAGAATTTGAAAATTAGGTTGGAGCTTGTTTCAAAGATATAAGGTTGATTTTGATAGAATTTGTTTGAATTTTTTAATTGTTGTTGAAAGTTAGGATTTGTATTGGCAACTTAAAATTTATGCAATGAAATTAGGGCTAGCACTCTCAGCTAATTCGTAAAATTGGTATCATATCTATAGTTTAAATTTTGATAATACTTGGTTAATTATGTGTGCTAAGTGTATGTAAAATTTTTTAATAATCCAATTGTACAATTGAGAGATATCTAGATTTTGGTACAAGGATATACCAAAAGTTGGTAGTTTGGAGTTGAATAGGATTTCTATGATATCTAAAGATCTACTTGTTGGATCAAGGTGAAATTTGGCATGGTGTTGAAAGACTTCAAGATGAAGCTACATATCAATTTTGAGTTGAATTTAACTATTGGATAAGGAGAAATCACTACTGGAATATTTGCATCAACTTTCAAGTTGGTAGTCAAGTAATATCAATGTAGTTTTTGGGTATTTTTTCACAATTTGTCAATTGGATTGAAGTAAATTCTTATTTATCACATAGAGTATTTTTGAATATTTTTTATTGGATTTAAGAAGTTTTGAATTAAAATTAAAATTACTTTCTACTTATAAGGATGAAATATATTAGGATTTTTGGATATTTATAAAATAAAATTTTACCTTCTACAACTAGATGCCTGGTGCATTTTTAAATAGGATTACACATAATACAATAGTAGGATTTTATACCAAGATAAAAAAAAAGTGTGTATTCTATACTACTCAAGTTGATTTCTTAGGTTATATCATTTCAAATGATGGACTTATGATAGATCCTTAGAAAGTTCAAACTATTATAGATTGGAAGATCTTAGAAATGATATGAGATGTCTAATATTTTTTGAGATTTGCTGACTATTATCAAATCCTTGTCAAAGACTTCTCTTGAATTATAGCTCCACTTACACGTTTGACTTATAAAGACAAATTTCAATGTAATCAAGAAGCAAAAAAAACATTTGAAGCTTTAAAGACAGCCTTTGTTTCTCCATTAATCCTATATTACATTGTCATATCGCATATTTTTTTATCTGAGAATATTTTGGATACTTAGCTATAGAGAGCTTATTTTTGGTTTAATGGCTTCTTACTCAATAATCAATTTATCTTGAATGGAGGATCAAAACAAACTAAGAAAATAAATTTATATAAATTAACCAAACAAAGCTTTTGTATATAAATTTTATCTATATAATCTAAGAAAAGTCATTATATTCTTAACTACACCTTCAACTTCTTTAATTTACCAAACTATCTTTTAGTTGGTAATTACAATTAAAATCATCTTTTAGTTGGTAATTACAATTTTATTTATAAAAATTAAAAATTATCAAAATTCTATGAATATAGTAATTGTAGTAATAATAATAACCAACAATAGTAACAATAACTAGCAATAGTAATAATAATTAGCTTTTATAACAATACCTAGTAGTAGTAATAGTAATCAATAGTAGTAACATTAATCAATAATCAATAACAATAACCAATAACTAGTAACATTAATCAATGTAGTAACAGTAATCAATAACTAGTAACAATAGCTCCTTCAAAACATATTTTTTTCCAAAGGTTTTTTTCTTCTCAAACTTTAGAAATTTATATCTTTTGATCCAACTATTCAATTTTTATCAAATTTATAAATAATATAGAATTTAACTTTAAGCCTTACTTAAAAAAAATCAACTATAAATTTGCTACTGATCATTTGGCATCTTGACAACCCTAGCAAGTGCTTCAAATCCTAATTCACAAGAACCCAAGTACTACTTTCTTCATATCTCACAAATCCAAAATCTAAATACGACAAAATTTATATATAAAATGTATTAATATGATTACACACATTCTTAGAAATTTTGAGCCAAAGTCTCATCAAATTGCTCAAGATATAGCTCAAAATACAACCACTAGTGAATCGGGTCACTTACTACCATTACATTTGCAAGTGCTGATTTCAACCTCTAATATCTCCTTCATTTCAACTTGAAATCCATCAAACAAAATGCAAAAATTTTAGCCAAAAAAATATTTTTTCCAATTTCAATCGCCGATCTTCTATTTCTTTTTGTACGCATGCGTTATATCCAAAAGAGTAACAGTAGGTAAAAAATCAATACTTCAACTTTGAGCACCTATGTCTCCTTCATAAAAATTCCAATTGATTCAAAATTTATATCAAAACCATAGCCAAAATCTTGAACTTGGTGACTCTAGCCTTCAAAAGCTCGAATCTCTCTAAAAGACTAATCCTAATTCCTAATATGGCCTTAGGCAACCTCCTTGAAGTCCATTGGACATGATTTTTGACCAATAGGAATGGAGATTTGTATCATCTATCTCCATTCATCCATATGGATGCCTTAATCATTCTTTTTGCTACCAAAATCTCTCTTCAATTTTTTTTTGTATAAGATTCACATAATATTTGCTCATATTATTAAGTAAATTATACATTAAATATATAATCATACTATTTTTAAATGATAGCTAAACCACAACATGATAGCGTTGACTTTTCAAAGGCATTCTTTATAAAAATAGATGCATCAAACTTTACTTTGAATGTCATATTATCACAAATAAGAACAAATAATAAACTTCAGCTAGTAGCTTTTCATTCTAAGAAATTTTTAGCAATCGAGATTAACTATGAGATCTATAACAAAGAGCTTCTTATAATTATAGATTATTTTTCAGATTGACATCATTATTTAAAAGGTACGTTTAGTCCAATCATCATATATACAGATCACAAGAATTTCCAATACTTCATATCAACATGTGTATTTAATCATTATTAAATCAATTAGAGTATGTTTTTATTAAGATTTGATTTTAAGATCACATATTAAGCTAGAAAACAACAAAGTTTATCAAACTTCCTCTCTAGACATTCTTATCTTGCATAAAAAGAAAGAGATGCATCTTTTAATCAACAAAGAATAATTTTCTTAAATCTTGAGGATTTTTATCTTCAAGTAATGAAATCAATATTGATTATTGATCCAACTTTTGTCAAACAAATTCAATCAAGTATGTCTTCAGATCTTCTTATTTATGATATGAATAATCCTTCTTTCAAGTCTCATGATACTTCCAAATTTGAATTCAAAAACAACCTACTTTATTTCAAATGATGCTTATATGCTCCAAAAGAATAAGCACATTTACGTGTTTTTCAAGTATACCATAATTTTCCAATAGCTCAACATTTTGAATACAACAAGACTTTAGAGTTGATATCTAGATATTTTTGGTGGTCACAAATATAGAAGGCAGTCAAAGATTTTGTTTAATTATGTGATATTTGCTCAAGTTAAAAAAACTCCTTGTCATTGATCTTACGGACTTCTTCAGCCATTACCTATTTTAAAATAATCATGGTCCTTAATTTCTATGGATTTTATCATGGATCTTCTAATCTCAAATTTGTATGATTTTATATTTGTGATAGTAGATCGTTTTACAAAGATAGCAAATTTTGTACTATGTACAAAATCTATCACATGTGAAAAAATAGCCAAGCTTTTTCTTGATAATATCTATCAATATTATAGATTGTCCAAGGAAATTATATTAGATAAGGAGACTTAATTCATATGAAAATTTTGGAGCACCCTTTTCAAGATTCTAAAGGTAGACATAAAACTATCTTTGGCCTTTCATCTTCAAATTGATGGATAGATGGAGCATATAAATCAAGTTTTGGAGCAATATTTAAGGCGTACCATCAATTATCAACAAAAAAATTGGAGAACCTTCTTGTCATTAGTAGAGTTTATTTATAATAATATGATGCATTCTCCTATGAAATAAACACCTTTCTTTACCAATTATGGTTATCATCCACGACTTGATACTTTTGATTTTTTAAAAGTTGATAAACTTACGGTAGAATATTTGACAAATTGTTTGTTCAAGCTATATGCAATAATAAAAGAATAATTAAAGGAAGCTCAAGAACAATAAAAGATCAATGTGAATGCCTTTCAAAAGAAACAACCACAATTTAATGTAGGTAATAAGGCATGATTACTTTGTTGTAATATCAAGACTACTCATCTTGTTGATAAGTTGGATTATTGTAAGCTTGGACCTTTTCCTATTTGTTGACAAATCAATCCAGTTGCTTATTAATTACATCTATTGGAGTCCATAAAAATCCATCATATCTTCTATATATCTCTTCTTGAACCATACAAGACTAGAAATATACCAAAAAGAAGACAAGTTCTATCTTTTCCTATAGAAGTAGACAATAATGAAGAATTTGAAGGAGAAGAAGTTCTAAACTCAAGGCAACACCGAAATAAATTTGAATATCTTGTCTATTTGCCTGGATATGATATTAGTGAATGCTCATGGAAGCCAACAAAAAATCTTGCAAATGCAATAAAAAAGGTGGAGGCTTTTCATCAATAACATCCATTAAAATTAAAATGAAGACCTTCCCTATAAAAGAAATAAGATTTAGGCAAGATAGCAGTCTATTTTCTATCCTTATTGTAGCTGCTTTGTATTTGTGATATTAAGGAAATGGAGAATCAACAACTAGCGGATTTAACTCAAAAATATAATTTCAACTCATTATTTTTACATGGTAGCCAAATCACAACATGTCAACATATTTATATAAAAATCATAGATGATTATTTTAGATTTATCATGATTAAAAATATATAATTCAAAAATAGATTAAATTTCTTGTAGTCTTGATTTTTTTGAAAATATAACTAAGAGTATAGTTGAACAAGTAGAAATTTATAAGTCTAGTATAATTAAACATATATTTGTAAGTGTAGGAGCTTTCTTGCATGTTGTAAAAAAAAGATTATTTTGTGTCACTTATATTGTACTTGTTTCTAATAGTGAAAAGACTTCAAGTAGAATTCCAAGTCAATATTAAGATTTTTAAGATATATTTGAAAAAAAGAATGCAAATACTTTACGAGAACATTGTCCCTATGATTAGTCAATTGACCTTCAAGAAGAAGCTCAATTGCCGTTTGGACCAATTTATAGTTTATCACAAAATGAGTTGGATGAACTTAAAGAGTATATTGAAGAAAATCTAGTCAAGAACTTCATACACCATTCCAAATCTTAAGTACAAGCTCTAATTTTATTTAAGAATAAAAAAGATAATTCATTACAAATGTATTTTAATTATTGAAGATTCAAAAAAATCACCATGAAAAATAGATATCAGCTATCTTTAATATTTAAAATTTTTGATAAGTTGAATCAAACTAAGATCTATATAAAAATAGATTTATATGGGACATACAATTTGGCATGCATCAAAGAAGGAGATGAATGAAAAACTACATTTCAAATAAGATATGGATATTTTGAATACAATGTCATGCCTTTTGGACTTACAAATGTATTAGTAGCTTTCCAACATCTAATGAATGATATTTTTTAAGATTTTTTAGATGACTTTATTGTCTATCAATTAAATATTTTAATCTATTCTAAAAACACAAAAGACCATGAACAACATGTTTGTTGTGTATTACAAAAACTAAGAGGTACGAGACTCTATGTCAAAATAGAAAGTATTTATTTCACACTACTCACGTTGACTTCTTAGGATATATCATTTCAAATGATAGACTTATAATGGATACTAAGTTTAAACTATTATACATTGAATATCAAAAATAATAAAAAATATCCAATATTTTTTGAAATTTGCCAATTACTATTGGATCTTCATCAAGAACTTCTCTCAAATTGCAACTTCATTTATATATTTGACTTATAAAGACAAACTTCAATAGAATCAAGAAGCAAAAGAAGCATTTAAAGCGTTGAAGTTAACCTTTATTTTTGCACCAATCTTATATTGGGTTGACTTTTTTAAGTCAGTTGTAATGGAAACAAATGTATCAGACTTATCTTTGGATGTCATATCATCATAAATAGAAAAAAATGATAAACTTTATTCAATAGGTTTTTATTCATAAAAATTCTCAATGGCAAAGATCAACTATAAGATTCACGATAAAAAACTTCTTACAATTGTGGATTTGTTTCAAGAATGGCACCATTATTTAGAAGGCACTTTTAATCCAGTCAATTTTTATATTGACTATAAGAATCTTGAATATTATATATAAGTATGTATTTTGAATCATCACCAAGTCCATTGGAGCATGTCTTTGTCAAGATTTGATTTTAAGATTACTTATCAATCCAAAAAATAACAAGGTTTGTCAAACTTCTTTTGTAGATGTAGTCATATTATATAAAGTCTTACTCAAGAATATATCAGACACTTGATTGTAGAAGGTAGAATAGAAATTACAACAAAAAAATCCTAACTTTAATAGAATACTAAATAAATTATAATTAAATCTTATCAATATTAAACAAGCTTTAAATAAATTCAAAAGAACTTAAAGAAATTACAAAAGAAACAATAAGAAAACTTAAAAAGAATTATAAAAAAATCTACAATAAATCTTAAAAGAATCTCTAAGAAATCCTAAAGAAATATTAAAATAATCAAAAATATATCTTAAATAAATCTCAACCAAGTCGTAACTTAATTTTAGTTGAAACTCTAATAGACTTCAATCAAATCTTAGGCCAAATCTTAAATCCAAAATCCTAAAAAAATCCTAAATCTTAGTCTAATCCACAACCCTAATCAAACCTTAACCAAATCCTAAGCAAATTCTAAATTCTAAATCTTAAGTAAATCCTAAAACCTAAATTCTAAATTCTAAATCTTAAGTAAATCTTAAATCCTAAATTCTAAGTAAATCTTAAACAAAATCTTAAATCCTAATCAAAGCTTAATCAAATCTTCAATCCTAATCCAACCTTAATCCTAAACCAAATCCTAACCAAAATCTAACCAACTCAATCTAATTCTAACACAATTTAGAACCTCAATATCTATTAATTAAACTATTGATCTTAATTAAAATTTTATATACTTTTCAATAATATAGTTAGCAACAAACATATAAAATTTGAAGATAATTGTACTTACCAAATAGAAGAAAAATCCTAAAATCCGCTCAAGTATTTGCCGACCTCCTATTCCAATTTGAATATTAAACTTCTAATGCCAATATCTCCTTTTCAAACTGTTTAATAATTCTTAAAATTCACAAATATATAGAAAATCAAGTCTATTAATTTTATATTTATATTAACTCCAGTCCAACTAATAGATTGCTAAAGATCTTAAAAATCCTAACTATCTTTCAAAATCTAATTTCCAAAACCTCAACCTACTTGAAATTCAGTAACCTTTAATTCAATTGTTCGATAAAGCTCAAATTCATATCGTATATTTTAGACAACTAACCACATTTATATTCAAAATTTAAACTATAAAACTACTACTAAACTTATGAAATTTTTCAAAACTTATAATCTTTTTATTTCACAAATTCTAGAATCAACCAAAATAACTATGACTTTGAAAAGCTCTTATAAAATCATTACATACTCAAATCACTCCAAATTAATATTTAAAAAAATCCTATGAAGTCTGCTTTTAAATTCCACTCTTCAATTTATAAAAAATTCTTAGAGTTACTTTCAATACCTAGTTTTGTACCTTGGGATTTGATTTTGATCCAATATGATAACAGGTCTTCTTTGGATATCAAGTTTTGCCTTTTTGATTTAATTTTTACTGAAATCAACTTTTGACTTCTTCTTACATATGTTTATATTCTTTATTTTTCTAATCTACTTTATTTTGCTTTATTTATGGCCTTAAAAAGTAAATAGAAGCCTACTTTATAAAAAGGTGGCATTTATACCTTTAGTTTTATTTTTTTTTAGACTATTGTTTATTTTCTAAGATAATTTGCTACAATATTTGAAATAAGATCTTCTATAATATAATAATTTCTTCATACTTTTCACTTATTAGTCATGTTATATCATATCAACGTTCTTATCTTATACTAAAAGAAGGAGATTTATCTCTTGATCAAGAAAGAACAATTCTCTTAAAGCCAAAGCATTTTCATCTCTTAGTAATTAAATAAATATTGAATATTGATTCAACTCTTCTCAAGCAAATTGAATCAAGTATATCCTCTGATCCTCTTCTTCATGATATGAAGAATCTTTCTTTTAAATTTTATGATATTTTTAAGTTTGAATTTAAAAATAAATTATCTTATTTTGAAGGATACTTATATATTTTAGAAAGAAATGTACATTTACATATTCTTTAAATATATCATGACTTTCTAGCAACTAGACATTTTGCATACAACAAGACTTTAGAACTTATATCTAGAGATTTTTGGTAGTCACAAATGTAGAAGGCAGTGAAAGACTTTGTCTAGTCATATAACGTTTGTTCAAGATCAAAAACTCCTTGTCATTGACCATATGGACTTGTCCAACCATTACTCATTTCAAAACAATCATAATCATTTATTCTTATGGATTTTATCGTAGATCTTTCAATCTCAGATTCTTATGATTTTATATTTGTGATAGTAGATTATTTCACTAAGATAGTATTCAAGAAAAAGAAGTTTAAAAGCTACAAACACTTAGCATTAGTAAAGATTGTATTCTAAGAGAAGTGTGAAAAAAGATATCTCTTACTTCCAACACCCTTTACTTATAAGTGGAGTTTACATCCCAAGAATATAGACTTCATCTAGAATCACCTTCATCCTTTCAACTAGATCTAGATTCATCTTAATCTAGCTACCACCTTAAAATCCTAGCCATTGCCATAATAACTTCTTTCAATGCTTTGCTACCTTTTGATTATTAGCAACTTACTATGATTAATCTTTATTTGTTGATAACTAAGTAAGAAATTATTGATCTTCAACACTCTCACTTTGCTAATTTTTAAAAGATTTTTAATCCTAATCTCTGAATCAAGTTATGATGTCTATTCTTTAGTAATGTCTTTGTAAGCACATCAGTAAGCATGTCATTTGTTGCACAATATTTTATACATATTATTCCATCTTCAATCTTCTCTTGTATTAAATAATGTTGAACATCAATGTCCTTGGTCTTTGAATGGTGTTTTGGATTCTTGGCAAATAAAAGATATCGTTGATTGTTACACATAATTAGAATTGCTTCTAATTGTACTAGATTAATGTCTTCTAAGAATTACCTTATCCAACACACCTCTATTATACAATGACTTGCTGTCATGTACTCTACCTCCATCGTTGAACTTGCAATGGTAGGTTGTCTCTAACAATTCCATGAAATGATTCTCACTCCAATAAAGAAGACATATTCTATTGTGGATCTTCTATCATTTGCATCTCTAGTCCAATCCGCATCACAATAACGTTGTAAGTCAATATTTTTACTACCAAGGCACAATTTGAAGTCCTTTGTAACTTTTAAGTACCTCAATATTTTCTTTATCATTTTTCAATGTATTAGTTCAACTTTAGACATGCATTGGCTTACAACACTTATTACATATGTAAGATCCACTCTTGTGGCCACCATTGCATACATGAGTGAGCCTACTACTGCTTTATATGGAACACTTTGTATCTCACCTTCAACTTGTGCAAACTCCTCATCCATGAAGTTTATCAACTTCAAATTTGCCTCCAAAGATATTCCAATGGGCTTGTATTCCTCTATTTTGAATTGTTTCAACACTTCTTCAATGTACTTAGTTTGGCTCATTGTAATAGTCTTGTTACTATGATCTCTTACAAATTCCACTTCCAAGTAGTAGTACAACTCTCTCAAATCACTCATCTCATATTTATTTTTTTTAATTTGGCCTTCATTCAATCCATCTTTTCCATATTGTTAGCCAAGCTGATCAAATCATCAACATAAAGGATTATAATTATCAAGAACTCTCTAGATTATATCACATAAAATGAATGATCAGCTTCACTCCTCACAAACCCTTCATTCACAAAGAAGGTATTAATTCATTTGTACCATGCCCTTGGTGATTGTTTCAATCTATATAAGGATTTCTTCAATTTTCATACAAGATGTTCTTTGTCTTGTTGTACAAATCCTTGAGGTTGGTCCATATAGATGTCTTCTTGCAATTCTCCATTCAAAAAGGCCGTCTTTACATCTATTTGGTGTATTTTCAAATCCATTGCTTGCCCAATTGCTACAATGGTCCTAATGGTGGTGAATTTGGCAATGGATGCATAAATCTCATTGAAATCAATTCCAGCAACTTGTGAATATCTTTTGGCAAGTAATCTTACCTTATGCCTCACCACTACACCTATTGCATCTCTTTCAGTCCTAAACACCCACTTACAACCAATACTAGATCGATTTGTTGGAAGACGTGCCAATTTCTATATATCATTGTCCATAAGAGTTTAGTATTTTTTTTTCCATAGCCTTCTCCCATTTGATTGCATCTTCATACTTCATAGCATCATACAAAGATAATGGATCAATAAGAAGAGTAAAATTTGCATGTTCTTCACTTACTTGAGGAAAGATGTGATCTTTCTACCATTCGCCATGTTACCTTCTTTCTCTCAAAAGATATCTCCTTTCACTTATAGAAGAACATTCACCTTATTATACTCTATGTTCTTTTTCAACCTTCTTTTCTCTTAAACCTTGTCGTTTCTCACTCAATGGTTGGTACTCTTAGTTATCATCATTCCAATCTTCAATATCTTCATTTCTTTCATTATTGGTCTTAGCAATTGTAGGAGCCTTCAACTTTTCAACCTTCTTTGGCTTTTCATCTTCATCATCTTCATTATCTTCATATTCTTGTTTCTTTGCTGAATTCAAAGATGTATCCAAAAATACACCATTACTCCCACTTAAACACATCTTTAAGTGCTCACAAGTACTTTTATGCTCCAAAAACTCAACATCACAAATTTTGATGTTCTTGGTTTTCAAGCACATTAGCTTATATGCCTTAGTACCTTCACAATAACCAAGAAATACACACTTTGTACCTTTTGCATCAAGTTTGGACCTCATGCAATTTGGTATTTTTACATATGCAATGCAATCAAAGGTCCTCATATGAGAAATACAAGATTGTCTCCCACTCCAAGCTTCTTGTGGTGTCATTGATGCAAGAATACTTATTGGACACCTATTTCTTGTATACACTACATTCACCACAACTTCCGTCCAAAATTCATAGCTAAGGTTTTGAGCATGAAGCATGCTCCTTGCCATCTCTACTGTGGTTCGATTTGCCCTTTCAGTAACACCATTTTGTTGTGGAGTGTATGGAGTTGTGGTTTCTCTAGTAATTCCTTCATTCTTCAAATAAACATCAAATTTCTTAGACATATATTTACCTCTATTGTCCGTACGCAGTACCTTGATTTTGCATTCACTTTGTTTCTCAACATGTGCATTAAACTCCTTAAACCTCCAAAAGCATTCACTCTTGGCTTTAAGAATGTAGATCCAAATCTTTCTTGAATAATCATCAGTGAAAGTGAAAAAATACCTTGATCCTCCAACACTTGTGTAAACTCAGCAAATGTGGCTACCTCCACTCCATTCACCTTTTTATAAATGAGGAAGTACAAATTTTCCTCTTTCAAGCTTTTGAAGACCTTGTCTCTATTCAATGTTCTTACAAAACATTTATTCATGTCAAATTAAACTTTAAAACCTTCCATTATAAGTTTATTCATCGAAAGTAGGTTTTGCTTCATTTTAGGCATATGAAGGACGTTTTTGAGTCTGATCCTATTGGTTTGTCCATTCACAACCACCTCCACCATAATAGAGCCAATTTCAATGGCTTTACATATGCCACTATCCACCAACACCATGTTTGATACTGGAATAGCCTCATAAGTGTCAAATAAATACTTATAAAGTGTCATGTGCTTGGAACAACCTGAATCCACAATCCATCTTGACATGTAAAATTACACCCCTCAATCCAAATTATAAGATGGTCTCAATCAAGAATTGCTTGTAATAGGTGGTGTGAAGTGGAAGTAACAAACAACAAGAACTAAAGAAGAATAATACAAAACAAATAAAACAAGTGTAATCAAGCAATTATACACTACAAAACGAGTCACAGTCTGTTCACTAGATTTTTACTTAATAAAAAATAAAAAATAAAAAATAAAAGTATATTTTTAGAAATTTAATTTTTTTATCCTTTCAATGACGTAAAAAATATATAAATCCGAGTTATTATGAGTAAATTATGAAGGATTGAAAATAACAAGTAACAAATGGAAAGTTAAGTGAAAATATTTTACCTCAAGGATAACTTGTTAATAGATCAAGGGTTCGAACCTCACCAAGGCTCACATGTACTGTATGTAGATTGTCTAAAGAGGCCTTGAAGCCTTAGTCTTATCTTCCTACCTACATCCAAGGTGCTACAATCCATATGGGACTTGTGCACCTCCCTTCTTATAAGGACTATACTAGCTGCTGGTCCTCCTATTTTCTACTAGTAGAATTAATATTTTTGTATTTTTGACTTCACCTTGGTTTTCAAAAACACTCAATCAGCCTAGAAACATTTTGTGGCCTTCAAACCTTGCTCCATGTCTTCATAATGGCTCCTCAAGTGGTAAAATTTAATTTTATCAAGGTCTTAAAAATTACCCTAAAAATTCATAGAAAATTCTAAATAAATTCTAAATAAATTCTAAATAAATTCTAAATAAATTTTTATAATATTTCTATAATTCTAATAGCAATTTAAGGATATAATTTCCTATATTATTTATTTTTTATAGTAATGGAATCAATTTAAATCTACTATAAATTCTACTTTCTATATAAATAACTAAAAAGATATGATGTTCTTTCTCATACTTCTTTTAAGTACTAACTAATACTTATAGTTTTTGTATAAGTAATACATATAGAT
Organism: Physcomitrium patens; assembly: GCF_059467195.1. NCBI lineage: Eukaryota > Viridiplantae > Streptophyta > Bryopsida > Funariales > Funariaceae > Physcomitrium > Physcomitrium patens. The sequence goes on from NC_143419.1 coordinate 6,446,029, forward strand.
ATAAGATCAATATAAATATTGATTTTAGTAACTACTCTTTACTCCTCAATAATAAGTAAAAATACTAAACCAACTAAAATAATTGCCTCGAAGACTTACTAAGACTCCATTTCTTCTCCACTAATACTATTCTTCTTTCTTTAACATCTTCTAAGCACATCTTTACCTAATAATTTTAATTTTGGTACTCTACATGCATTCTTTTTTCCTAAAACAACTAGTGAGTCAATCTTATGACTTACAAACAACATCTATCGCTATCATAAATTACCTAAAGATATTATATTAGATAGGTGAAGTCAATTTATATTAATTTTTTAAAAAATACTTGTTAAGATTCTAAAAGTAGACATAAAACTATCTTTAGCTTTCTATCTTCAAATTGATAGGCAAACAAAGCGTTGTCATGTTGTAACATGACTATATGGTGAAAATATAAATAAAAAAGATTTTATTAATATTTAGTCATCTTGGATGTTAGAAATAGTGGCCAATTCCAGTGCCAATATTCAGGGGGCCAATTAATGTCACCCCATTGCAAGCTATACTACCGTACATGACATCAGCAATATGCTCCACCGACATCATCGAACCAAGTATCCTCCATATCAACAGGACAATCAGAATCATTTTCTAACCCTACATGGAACAAGCCTAGTAGGTATATACCAATGGAGACACCCAATATGCTTGATGGAGGTGCAAGAAGACCACTTCATTATTTTTGTTGCAGACAGATTGGTCATTATGCTAGTGAATGTCTCATCCCAGAACCAATGACGATTACACGCTAGTGTGTGGAACTTGCAAGCAATTGGGACATACTTATCATCAATGTAATGCTCCGTTCAATTTCAATAATCAAGATCAGTAGATCCAAAGCCAAGAAAAAATTGATGAAATAAATTGAAGTCCTTAAGATACTCCGATAAATTGGACAGAATATGTTCAAGCCGCTCTTACCAGGAGTCAGCAAAAAGAGAAAGGATCAATTCAATATTTGGGTGAGCTTGATGCGAAGGATCAATTTGACTCAATTACGGGGACATCCAATCCAAGTCCTATTACGAGCCTCTTACCTAATATGAGATCTGACTCGGTCGGGCAGTCCAATGAGGTCCCGATTACGGAGGCTTCGGTTCCATTTCAAGTTGTTTCCTTCTCTATGTCATTTCCAAGAAACGTCCTTTTCGTGGAAAGATCCTCTTAGAGGTGGGAATTCCATGGAAGCATGGTCTCTTGTTCCAATTCGGAGTCTAGGGCGGAAGAATAGGGGACCTCATGAAGTTAAAAGAAAAGAGAGGAAAAAGAAGAGGGCATTCGGAGATTGAGATTTTGGGATTGGAGAATTAGGTTCAAGCTCCTTTCAAAGGTATAGAATTGGATTTCATAGGATTTAGGAGGACTTTACAATCGTTGCTCAAAATCAGTGTTTGTATTGGTGAATTGGATTTTTGTAATAAAGCAAAGGCTAGCACTCTTGATTGTTTTGCGAAATTGGAGAGACATCTGTGGTTGAAATTTTAGAGGTATCTAGATAGTTGAGTATACCAAGTGCATACAAAAATTTGTATTAATCTAATGGTATAGATAGAAGATATTTGATCATTAGTGTAAGGAGATATCAAAAGTTGGTATAACAAATAACAAAAAAATCCATGCTTATAATATCTAAAAGCTATTAAAAATAATGTTTCTAAGTACTTTGTATTGGAATTAAGCTTTTACATTGAAATCCAAAATATTTTGTATTTAGATGGTTGAAACCCACTAGACTACTTGGATACTTACAAAACATTGTTTTATCTTCCATAGCCAGATGCTCGATGCATTCTCAAGCTAGATAGTACGTAATACGACAGCATATAAATTAAGCTTTGAAGTAATATTTGACGTATATCATTAATTATTAAGAAGATTATTAGACAATTCTTTTCCTATTGGAAAAAATTTCTTATAATAACACGATATATTCTTCTATGTAATAAATATCTTTCTTTATTAATTATAATTATCATCCACAATTTGATACTTTTGACTTTTTTAAATTTGATAATCTTTTGACAAAAGATTTTATAAATTATTTATTTGAGCTATATATAATAATAAAGGTGCATCTAAAAGAAACTCAAGAACAACAAAAGAGCAATGCAGATACTTATCACAAGAAACAACCTCATTTTCACATTGGTGATAAGATATGGTTACTTTGTCATAATATTACAACTATTTGCCCTTAAAACAAATTAGACTATTGTAGACTTTGAACCATTTTTTATTTATAAACAAGTCAATCCAATTGCTTATTGATTATCTCTACCAAAGTCTATGAAAATCCATCTCATATTTCATGTGTCTCTTTTAGAGCCATATAAAATAATGAATATCCTAGAAAGAAGACAAATACCATCGCCTCTTATAGAAGTAGATAATAATCAAGAATTCAAGATAAAAGAAGTCTTAGATTCAAGGTAATACCGACATAAGTTAGAATATCTTATTTATTGGCACAGATACAATATTAGCAAATGTATAGGAGAAGCAACAAAAAATCTTACAAATACAATAGAGGGGGTCAAAGTATTTTATTATTGACATCCATCAAAATCAAGATGAAGGATAGCAAACCTTTGCTATTAAAAAAAAACAATTTAAAAAAAATTACATTCTATTTTCTATCTTTATTTGTACTTTTTATATAATTATGGCATTAAGAAGATAGAAAACCAATAGCCAATGGATTGAAATTAAGAGCCATCATTAGCTGACTTATTGGATGAAACATTGCAATTCTCACATCCTTCAAGCTGACATGATAGGAATAAAGACCTTCAAAAATGACATGTTTTTTTTTAATAGACAATAAGATATAATGCATTTGATATCACAACCTGAGAAGAGGCTCTTGATATTTAGTGATTTTATTGAAAGTAGGTACAACTCTTGATAGTGTTATGAATGTTATATTTAAAGAAGGTTTTGAAGGTTTTAATATTGATCAAATAATAGAGAGGTCTTTGTGTCATAAAATAAAACATTATCAATGGCTGAAAGGACCTATCAACTACCTTTGAAGGGAACAAAGATCAAAGTATGTGGCAAATATAATTTACCACATCTTAGAATTCATCAACATGTGATTACTACTCCTTGTGGAATTCATCTTTAGAAGGAGAAATATTTTCATGGATATATATTTATTATAATTATAACCTAGATAATATGAATAAATAAAAATAAGTAGAAGTAGATTAATTTTATAATAATTTTTAAAAAAACTTCTTAGAAGCTTCTTAAACATTCACAAAAAAAAATGATCCAAGTCTACAACAATCCAACTTGTGACAAAGGCAAATAGTTTTAATATTACAAAAAAGTAACCATATCTTATTACCAACATCGAAATAAGGTTGTTCTTTGTAATAAGCATCCGAATTGCTCTTTTGTTGTTCTTGAGCCTCTTTTAGATACACCTTCATTGATGTATGTAGTTCAGATAAATGATTTGATAAATCTTCTATTACAAGATTATTAACTTTTAAAAATTCAAAAGTATCAAATCATAGATAATAACTATAATTAGAAAAGAAAGGTATTTATCATATAAAAAAATGTACTATATTATTATAAAAAAATTTACGAATAGCAAAAAGATTATCTAATCATCTTATTGATAATTAATAGTATACCTCAAATATTCCTCCAAAATTTGATTTACATACTTTTTTTTCATGAGTTTAAAGATAGAAAGTTGAAGATAGTTTTATGTCCACTTTTAAAATCTTAAAAAGTATTTTTTAAAATCTTAATACAAACTGACTTTTCCTATCTCATATAATATCTTTAGAAAATCTATGATAGTGATAGATGTTGTCAAAAAAAATTTGGTTGTTTCTACACTTGTGATAGTTTTTGTACATGATACAAAATATACCATCTTGGTAAAATAATATCAAGGACATGAATCTCAAAGAAAGAGAATCCTCAATATAGTCTTCTATCACAAAAAACAACTAGAAAGTCACTCAAAAGGTGATGTAATATTAATTAGAATGGCTATTGCCAAAAATAGGAAGACTAGAAAGTCTTGAAACAAGACTAAGAGTACAAAGCCATTGACAAGAAAGAAAAAGGCTTCACTCTTGCCTCTATATATACTATCTACGTGGCAATGTCTTATAGGACCTCCAACATATGTTGACTTTGCTAGCCACATGTCTTATCTTACAAGGCAAGTTATCTATGTATGTACCACATAGTTGGCTTATTCTACAAGCTATTACATGGAGATAACTTGTTCCATAAGCTATCAATACATGGTTAGCTTTTTGGCCAAGTTTCTAACCTATAAATACATCTAAAGTCAAAACCGCGTCTGTGAAGACTTTATAAAATTATTCTATATTTACCTACTTCTACTTAATCATATAAGTAATTATTGAGGTAATTGTATATGTCCGTGACATTATCTCCCTTCTAGAGACGAGTTCCACCAAGAGTAGTCTTCATATGTTGAGGAAGTCCAAGATGCAGCAAATTATATTTGCTGGATACTCCGATCTTTGCTCTCTTTGAAGATGGTTGATAGGTCCTCTCAACCATCTATAGTGTCCCATACCAAAGCAAGAAGACTACCCTATTATTTGATTATTGTTAAGGCCTTCGTAACTTCTTTCAAATAAAATATTTGGAACATCATGAAGAATTGTTCCTACCTCTAATAAAATCACTAAACATCAAGAGTCTCTTCCAAGGTCGTGATACCAAACACATTGTATCTTTCCATCTATTTGAGGAAGGATATGTCATTCATGAGGATCTTCATCTCAATTCTATCGTCTTCAAGGTTGTGACAATTACAATATCTCGTCTAGTAAGTCTGCAAATGAAAGCTTTTGAATTGAATCTACTAGTTGTTGGTACTCTATTTCATCACAAATATATAAAAACTACAATGAAAGATAGAAGATAAAATGTTATTTTTCTTTGATGTTGTTTCTTTTATAGCAAAGGTTTGTTATTCTTCATCTTGGTTTTGATGAATATCGTTGATGAAAGACTTCAATTTTCTTTGTTGTATTTGTAAGATTCTTTGATGGCTCCCATGTGCACTCACTAATATCATATCCGCTCCAATGAACAAGATATTTTAACCTATTTAAGCGCCACCTTAAGTCTAAGACTTCTTCCACCTCAAACTCTTAGTTATTAGCTACTTCTCTAGGAAGAGGTGGCATTTGTCTTCTTCTCAAGATATTCACTGTCTTATACAGCTCTAAAAGAGACACGTGAAATATAGGGTGGATCTTTATAGACTCCCATAGATATAATCGATAAGCAATAATATTGATTTGTTCATAAATAGAAAAAGATCTCAGCCTATGATAATCTAATTTATCACAAAGACGAGTAATCTTGATATTATGACGAAGTAATCATACCTTGTCACCCATATTATATTGTAGTTGCTTCTTGCGATAGACAATCGTGTTGATCTTTTGTCGTTCTTGAGCTTCCTTTAATTGTATCTTCATTGTTGTATATAGCTCTGACAAGCAATTTGGTAAATCTTTTGCTATAGGATTATGAACTTTTGAAAAGTCAAAAGTATCAAGACGTAGATGATAACCATAATTGATAAAAAAAAGGTGTTTGTTGAATAAAAGAATGTACTGAATTATTATATGCAAACTCTATCAATGGTAAAAGAGTTATTCAATCATCTTGATGACAGTAGATAGTACATCTCAAATACTACTACAAAACTTGATTTATCCATTTTGTTTGTCCATCAATTTGAGGATGAAAAGCTGAAGAAAGCTTTATATCCATCTTTAGAATCTTGAATAGGGTTCTCCAAAATCTTGATACAAATTGAGTTCCCCTATTCGATATAATATCCTTTGGCAATCCATGATAGCGATAGATATTGTCAATGAAAAGCTTAGCTATTTCTTCACATGTAATAGATTTTGTACATAGTAGAAAATGTGCCATCTTGATAAAACGATTAATTATAATGAATATAGAGTCATAAGAACCTGACATTGGAGGAATCGTGATGAAATCCATAGAAACAAAAGACCATGGTTGTTTTGGAATGGGTAACGGCTGAAGAAGTTCGTAAGGTTAATGATGAGGAATTTTTGATCTTAAGCAAAAATCATAAGATTGTACAAAATCTTTGATTGCCTTCCACATTTGTGGCCACCAAAAATCCTTGGATATTAGTTTCAAAGTTTTATTGTATCCAAAATGTCCTACTGCTAGAAAGTCATGACAAGCTTGAAGAACACATAATCGAGCTTCACATTCTATAATATATAGGTGTTCTTCAAAATATAATAGATTATTTTTTAATTCAAACTTGGAAGTATCATGAGACTTAGAGGAGGTATCTTTCATATCTTGAACAAGAAGATCAGAGGACATGCTTGATTGAATTTGCTTCACAAATATTGAATCAACAGTCAATATTGATTTTATAGCTCGAAGATGAAAATACTCGTGCTTCAAGAAAATTAATCTTTATTGATCAAAAGATGTATTTCTTTCTTTTGGTACAAAATAAGAATGTTTAGAAAGAGCATCCGATAAACCTTATTATAATCTAGATTGATAAATGATCTTAAAATTGAATCTAGATAAAGACATGCTTCAATGGGCTTGACGACGATTCAAGACACGTTTTGACATGAACTACTTGAGGTTCTTATGGTCTGTATATATGGTAACTAGACTTGACGTGCCTTCTAGATAATGATGCCATTTTTTTATTTGAATCAATGATTACAAGAAGCTCTTTGTCATAGATCTCATAATTAATCTCAACTGCTCAAAAATTTTGTTGAATGGAAAGCTATTCAGTGGAGTTTGTCATTTGTTTTCATTTGTGACAACACGACATCTATAGCAAAATATGACGCATCTATTTCCATAAAAAATGCCTTTGAGAAGTCAACATAGCATAAGATTAGTACAGAAATAAACTCCTTCTTTAAAGCATCAAATAATGCTTCTGCTTCTTTATTCCACTCAAATTTGTCTTTACAAGTCAAACATATAAGTAGAGTTACAACTTGAGAAAAATTCTTGATAAATATTTTATAGTAATTAATAAAGTCCAAAAAGCATTGCCCATCTCATACTGTTCTTGGAATCTTCCCATCTATGATAGTTTGAACCTTCTTAGGATCCATCATAAGGCCTTTGTTGGAAATGATGTATCCTAAAAATTCAATTTGAGTAGTGTGGAATACACACTTTTCTAACTTGGTATATAATCTTGCATCTCTAAGTTTTTATAATACGCAATGAACATGAAGCTCATATTCTTCTATGTTCTTAGAGTAGATTAGAATGTCATCTAAATAGCAAACAATGAAATCATCTAAAAACTCAAGAAAAATATCATTTATAAGATGTTGAAAAACAGTCGGTGCATTCGTGAGTCCAAAAGGCATGGCATTATATTCAAAATGTCCATACCTAGTTCAAAAAGTAGTCTTCCATTCATCTCCTTCTTTGATACAAATTAAGCTATATGTTCTTCGTAGATCTATTTTGATAATATTCTTTACTTGATTGAATTGGTAAAGAAGTCTTAAAATTAAAGGCAAAAAATACCTATTTTTTATAGTGATCTTATTGAGTCTTCGATAATCTACACACATTTGTAGAGATCTGTCTTTCTTCTTCACAAATAAGATAGGAGCCCCAGTTGGAGATTTAGAATGGCATGTGAAGTTCTTTGCCAAATTTTCATCAATGTCCTCCTTTAATGCAACCAACTCATTCTGCGATAAGCTATAGATTGGTCCAAATGGTGGTTGAGCTCCTTCTTGTAGATCAATTGAATAATCATAAGGACAATGCTTGGGGAGAATATCTGTATTTTTCTTTTCAAAAACGTCTTGAAATTCTTGATATTGATTAGGAATATCACTCAACATTGTTTCACCATTAAAAATGGGTGTAGCATATATAGCAAAAGATGGTCCTTCTTTTGCAGCATGCATGAAAGCTTTTGCACCTACTAGTAAAGATTTGGATGTACTGAACTTACATACTTCTACTTTACTAACGCAATCTTAGATTATACTATCAAGAAAGTTAAGGTTACAAGAAATCCAATATATTTGAGGATTATATTTTTTTAGCTATGATAATCCTAAAATAATTGGATTAGAAGGAGATTTTATTAAATTAAATACTACTATGCTATTATGATCTTTAATTGCTATATTTAAAGGAATAATTTCTTAGGTAACATTTCTAAAAGATAACAAACGACCATCTATGACTTCTACATGTACGGATTTAACTTTCTTCACTAAAGGTATTTTTTGATTTTTAGCAAAATCTTTGTCTATAAAACATGTTGAGGCTCCTGAATCTAACAAGACAAAGACTTTGTGATTATTAGGTCCTAAATATATTTCTATTATAAAATAAAGTGAGGATTTGAAGAAAAGATAGGACCTTTAATAGGAGTTGCACATGATTCCAACCGCACGGTCCCTATTGTAGCTGAAAAAACTCGTTTTGCGGTACATTATCTTCTTCGGTAATTGTGCTCCTTATTTTGTAATTGCATTGCTTCTTTGGATAATATTGAGTAGTGTGCTTAACTTCTCCACAATATAAACACAACCTTTCTTGGCGACGTCGAGTCTTTTGCTGCTTTATGAGAGGTTTAAAATATATCATATCAATTTGCATTGGTTTCGACTTTGAAAAATACATTTTAGAAAATTTGAGAGCTGCCTCTATTACTTGACTTATTTCTGTGCAACCAAATCTTTGTTCTTAATGCCTTTCAAATAAATGATTGTCGCATGTAATGGCTTGAATAATAAATTATTCTAAAGATTCTACTTTTGGTATTTTTAATAACAAATCTTTGACACTATCCTTCAATCCATATCGAAATTAGTTGATAAGTGCTTTATTATTCCAGTCTATGTCGGAAGCAAGGTTTTAGAATTCGGAAGCATATATTAAAACTGATCGTGATCTTTGTCATAAGGATAAAAGCTTGATTTGTGCTACATGTTTTTCATCACTTTCTCCAAATGTGGCCGTAAACACTTCTAGAAATGAATTCAAATCATAAAGGAGTCATGAATCTTTTTCCATTAAAGGTGCAAATCAAGAGAGAGCACTTCCTGATAGTAGTGCGCCTATGAATCCAACTTGGATAAATCCATCAAGGTATTCGAAAGGGTGCAACCTTAGATAGAGCTTGACTTGTTGCAAAAATCTTCAAAATTTTGATCTTTTTCTATCAAACTTCTCAAGCATACTAATCCTTGTCTCTGTCATACTTGTAGAAACAAAACTCTCTAGATTTAATTGTGATGTTGATCTACTTGCTTCTTTCAATTACACAACTTTTTACCATAGACTTTGAACTTCTTCCATAGACGTAGGCATAATACTTCCATAATTCACATTGAAAATACATGAGATTTCTACTTTTAGAGTGTTGACAAGCTCATAAAGATCTGCCATAGTTGCAAATCTATTCTCATTTCTGTTGAGAGTAGCATCCATAATCTTTCCTTCCATAGAAAACTCAAACGAATTCAAAAGTTAAATTAGAGGAGGGTAATCCATAACTTCTAAAAATAAATTCTACAAAGAAAGGTAATCCTCTCTCTTTAAAAAAAAGATTAGTATTAAAAAACAAGATTTTTTGTTTAAAGGTGAGTAGTCCGCAACCTTCAAAACACAACAATAGAAAACGAGTAATCCATTCACTTCTAAAATAAGACAGAAATAATATGATAGTACTCTTGTCAAACTATCAAGGACATGAATCTCGAAGAAAGAGAATCCTCAATACACTCTTCAATCACTAAAGACAACTAGAAAATCACTCAAAAGGTGATGTAATATTAACTAGAATGGCTATTGCTAAAAATAAGAAGACTAGAAAGTCTTGAAACAAGATTAAGACTAGAAAGGTATTGAGAAGAGTGAAGAAGACTTCACTCTTACCTCTATATATACTATCTAACTAAGAGCTACGTGGTGATGTCGTATAGGACCTCCAACATGTGTTGACTTTGCTAGCCACAAGTCTTATCTTGCAAGGCAAGTTATCTATGTATGTACCACGTAGTTGGCTTGTTCTACAAGCTACTACATGGAAATAACTTGTTCCACAAGCTACCAATATATGATTAGCTTTTTGGCCAAGTTTTTAACCTACAAACACATCTAAAGTCAAAACCATGTCTATGAAGCTTCTAAGAAGCTTCTCTAGAAGATTTTATGAAATTATTCTATATTTACCTACTTCTACTTAATCATATAAATAACTATTGAGGTAAATATATATGTCCATGACAAATAATCTACTATCACAAATATAAAATCATAAGAACTTGAGATTGGAAGATCCATGATAAAATCCATAAAAATAGAAGACTATGATTATTTTGAAATGAGTAATGGTTGGACAAGTCCATATGGTCAATGACAAGGAGTTTTTGACCTTGAACAAATGTTATATGATTGGACAAAGTCTTTCACTACCTTCCACATTTGTGACTATCAAAAATCTCTAGATATAAGTTCTAAAGTCTTATTGTATCCAAAATATCGAGCCACTAGAAAATCATGATATATTTAAAGAACACATAAATGTACATTTCTTTTTAAAATCTATAGGTGTCCTTCAAAATAAAATAAGTTGTTTTTTAATTCAAACTTGGAAGTATCATGAAATTTAAAAGAAAGATTCTTGATACCATGAAGAAGAGGATCAGAGGACATACTTGATTGAATTAGCTTGAGAAGGATTGAATTAATATTCAATATTTATTTGATTACTTAAAGATAAAAATGCTTTGGCTTCAAGAAAATTATTTATTTTTTATTAAAAAACATATCTCTTTTTTTTAGTATAAGATAAGAATATCTAAAAAAGGTAATTGACAAACCTTATTATTTTTTAGATTGATAAGTGATCTTAAAATCAAATCTAGACAAAGACATGCTCTAATGGACTTAGCTGCAATTCAAAACATGTGTTGATATAAAATATTAAAGATTCTTATGGTTGGTATAAACAATGATTGAATTAGAAGCCTCTTTTAGATAATGGCACCATTCTTGAAAGGAATCAATAATTACAAGAAGTTCTTTGTTGTGAATCTTATAATTGATCTCAGCTACTGAAGATTTTTATCAATGAAAAGAAATTAGATGAAATTTATCATTTATTTCTATTTTTAATAATACATCATCTAAAATAAAGTCTTATATATTTTTTTTAATAAAAAAATGGCTTAAAAAAGTTGACATAATAGAAGATTGATACAAAACTAAAGGTTTTCTTTAAAACTTCAAATGTTACTTTTGTTTCTTGATTCTATTGAAATTTGTCTTTATAAGTCAAACATATAAGTGGACCTACAATTTGAGATGGGTATCTACATTCTTCTTTTCAAATATATCTTTAAAATCTTGATATTGGCTTAGAATGTCATTTGAAGTCTTTCCACCATTAGAAATAGATGCAATATAAATGATATAAGATAATCTTTTTTTTTACAACATACAAGAAAGCTCTTCCACCTATAAATATAGGTTTAATTGCACTAGACTTATGACTTTCTACTTGATCAACTATACTCTTAATTATACTTTCAAAAAAGTCAAGACTACAAGAAATTCAATTTATTTTTTAGTTATATTTTTCTATCTATGATAAATCTAAAATGATTTGATTAAAAAGAGATCTAATAATATTAAATATTACAAAGCTACTATGTCCATTAGTTTTTACTTTTATAGAAAGGCTTTCATGAATAAGATTTTCTAAAGACAATGGACTATCTACAATTTTTACGTCAACATGTTTAGTTTTCTTCACTAAAGTTATGGTATATCTTTTAGTAAACTATTCATCTAAGAAAGATATTGAGATTCTAAAATCTAACAAGATAGAGGCTCTGTGATATTTAGATTCTAAAATAACATTTATCATAAAACAAGGAGAAGGTTCTAAAGAGAGAATAGGACCTTCACTAGGTGTTGTATGGAGTTCCAACTGCACAATCTCTATTGTAGCTAGATAAACTTCTTTGTTAATATTCTATCTTTTTTTTATGGCTGTATGCCTTATTTTTTAATTGAGTTGCTTCTTTGAATAATATTGAATAGTATACTTAGATTCTCTTCAATACAAGTACAATCCTTTTAGATAATGACAAATCTTTTCTTGTTTAGTAAGAGGCTTGAAACATACTATATCAATTTGTATATCTTTTATTTTTGAATGTATATATTGAGAAGACGTTGGCATTATCATTAAATTATAATAACATTGAGATATACTTATGCAATTCTTAAATTAAAATTCAAAAAGTGACTTGTCATATCTCACAACAAAGCCAATTGCTTGATTCAATGTTTGAAGATCAGATAAGTTGAGCATGAATTTTTTTACCTCATATTGTAATCCATAGAAAAATTGGCTAACAAATGTAGCATCATCTCAATTGATATCAATTGCAAGTTGTCAAAAATATGAAGCATATAACATTATTAATTGATTGTCTTATTGCAAAAATATAGATCTTATTGATTGTAACACAAATTGCATCATGTTTTCTATACATGGATCAAAACTTTGCCATAAAAGCCTCCAAATTATCCAATATTAAATCTTATTGTTTAAGAAAAGATGAAAAATCATAATAATATTGAACTTAAAAGAAATTTCCTAATAAATATAACTTGAAATCCTAAAATTAGATAGCTTTGGAATTGAAGTTTAATGACAAGTTGTACTTCATTGATAAATCTTGGAAACTTAGATCTTGTGCCATCAAACTTTTCGGGTAGTGCAACTTGTAAATCATCACATTGATTCATTAATTATTTTAGGATAAAAAGACATATTTAAAGTACTTATAAGCACAATATATGGTGAATAGTAAAAAAAAATTTAAACAAATAAAAAATTAAAATATTAGTTGTAGAAATAGAATCTTAATAAGTCTTGGAGACAATTATCTTAGTTGGTTTAGTATTTTTTGGTTATTATTGAATATTAAGGATTATTTATTAAGGTCAATATTTATATTGGCCCTCTATCTAAATATATTACTTATAAAAAACTATGAATATTAGTTAGTAGCTAGAAGAAGCATAAAAAAGAATCTCGTGACTTTTTAGTTATTTATATAGAAAGTAAGATTTATAGTAGATTTAAATTAATTTTATTATTATAAAAATTATCAAGGTAGAAAAATACAGCTTTAAATTTATATTAATATTATAGAATTATTACAGGAATTTTAAATTTTTATTTAGAATTTTTTAGGAATTTTTAGGACAAATTCTAAGACTTTGATGAAAATGAATTTTACTACTTCGGGAGCCATTATAAAGAAATGGAGTAAGATTTGAAGGCCACTCAAGATTCTTAGGCTAATTTATTATTTTCAAATACCATATTAAAGTAAAAAATATAAAAATATTGATTTTATTAATATAAAATAGGAGGACAAGTAGCTAATATAGTCCTTGTAAGAAAGGAGGTACATAAGTCCCATATGGGTTGTAGCACCTTGAAGGTAGTTAGAAAGATTAGACCAAGACCTCGTGGCCTTTCTTAGATACCTATATATACTACTTGTGAGTCTTGGTGATGCTCGAACTCTTAATTTCTTAAGCAAGTTAGCTTTGAAGTAAAAATTATTTATTTAATTTTTTATTTATTTACTTGTTATTTTTAAATATTTATAATTTACTCCTAGTAATTTGAATTTATATGTTTCTTATGCCATTGGAAAGATTAAAAAAATCAAATTTTTTAAAATATTTTTTACTTTTATTTTTTATTTTTTACTAGATAAAAATTCAATGAATAGATAGTGACTAGTTTTATAGGGTACAATTACTTAATTGTACTTGTTTCACTTATTTTTATGTTGTGCTTCTTTTATTCTGGTTCTTATTACTTCTACTTCATACCACCAATTACAAGCAACTCTTAATTATGGCCATCTTATAATTTGGATTGAAGAATGAATTTCACACTGATACAGATGTTAGTTCTTTAATATTGGAAAGATGTTCAACCATAAGAAAATAGACATGATTTGGTGTAAAATGTTGAAGTAGCTCCAATCATCTCTATTTCTTCCTTCCTTGCCATTCTTGTTACTCTTTGTGGTGGTAAATTGAGTTGATGCATTGAAAGTTATTAACTCTCTCAATTGTTCTTGTATTTGTACCATTGTATACTTCATTTTGAAAAGCTTTGCTATGATAACACCTAAAGAAGAAAAGATGTCTAATATCACTTAAGACAAATAGAAAAAAAGACTTGAAAACAAAGAAAAATTATTAAGAACAATATCAATTTAAAAAAAAATAATCTGTAATTTCTAATACGCTTAAGTTTTATCAAGAAAAAAAGATAATCCACTCTTAATCAAAAAAAGATAAAGCTTTGATATTATAAGTGCAGTCTTGTGAATTTGTCAAAGATACGAATTCAACAAAATTTAATAATCAAATAAGGCTCTCTCAAAAAAATATGATAAAATAGGAATAAAAAAAATATGTATATTAAAAAAAAAATTGGAATGGCTATTATCAAAAGTCAAGGAAACTAGAGACTCTTAAAACTAGATTAGAAGTAAGAAAGGAATTAATAAGAATAAAGAAAACTTCATTCTTATTTCTATATATATTATCTACCTAGGACCTATGTAGTAACATTCTATAAGACCTCCAAAAATATGTTGACTTTGCATGAGATGTATCTCAACTTTCAAGGCAAGTTTTTTATATGGGCACCACATAATGCAAGCTATCAATACATGTGGCACGTAATTAGCTTGTTGACCAAGTTTCTAACCTACTAATCAATTACAAACATATGTACAATCAAAATAGTATTTACAAAGCTTCTAAGAAGCTTTTCTAGAAAGTATTATGAAATTAATCTACTTTTGCCTATTTCTATATATTCATATTATCTAAATAATAATTACAATAGATATATGTCTATAAAAATCATTCATATGTATATAAATATCTAATTACTTTTTGAATATTATTTTTTATATTATATCTAAAAAAATTATAATATGAAATATAACTCTTATTTTTTAAAAAAATTGAAATTTTTTCTTTAATTTAAAATCTTATTATATATTGAGGTATTTTTAATACTAAAAAATATATTTCAACAAAAAAATATAATATTCTATATTATACATAAAAAATATATTTTAAATTATATTTTATTTATCTATGAATATATTTATTTTAAAATTCTAAAGTTTTAAAAGCAAATTTGAAAGCCACAAAGAACCAAAGAAATTTGAAAATAAACCATATAACATTTTAATATCCTTATTTATAATAAGTACCAATACAAGTTGGTTATAAGTTTTTAATATTATATATAAGTAACAACTAAATAATTATTTATTTAGGCACAAATAAATATATTAATTTATTTATTTATTGTACACATCTACTACATGTTCTTTTTAAAGCATCATAAATAACCATAAATGCTTTATCAATTTTATTAAATGATAAAAGAAAAGAAGAGAAAATTATTTTGAATTTGATACTTTCTATGATTGAGATTGTTGCTTTGACTTTTTTCTAGGTTGGGATTTGTTATAATTGTTAGGCATCAAAGATATAGAAGTTCATATTAACATGGTCAGTATGGTTTAAAAAAATCAAATCCCTCCAATTTCACATGTAAAAAGAAATCACAAATCCAATATAATATCTTCCATGTTTTAGAGAAATTTTAACAGAAAGCATGATTGTGCATGTACCAATCATAACTGTCACGGTCAACATCCAACCCACAACAAACTACCGAGACAAAGAAGTAAAGGGCAGGAAGTAGAATAAACCCACCAAAGGAGTGCACTTCATGAAGAAATGCCAAAGGTGCCACATGATTTGACATCCTGCTCCATCGTCACCTTGGAAAAATTACGAATTTACAGATGATCCACTTCGGAAGAATGAGGATAGACACACACCCGTACCCTGCAGTCACATCTGTCTACACAGGTTTCTAGGCAGTCTCGGTAGTTATTAACAGAATGACACCAGTTTGACAAAATGTGATAGTACAAAGGCTCACTGCGAGCGCAGGACGCGGGCCCCTAAATTCTAATGCGACGTCTACTGCTAAGCGTCAAAGTCACATGGAGCAGCATTGGGAAGTTCCGGAAGCAGATGTCGAAGTTTACAACCATAGATTTAAATTGGCTGAGTTTTCAGATAAGGAACGAGACACTGGACTGACAGAAGTGTCAGAGGCAGCAGTTGAATCTCGCTGACTTAGCAGTCAACCTTTTGATAAGTGGCAAAACTTTGGTGAGTGATTTCTTGTGTTAGGAAGATTCGAAGTATATTATCTCAGTGCTCACTAAAAGAATTTAGTTTGGCACTTCAAGAACAAGCAGCATAGCCTTTACATCTATGCAAGGTTGAGCCGCGTCTTTTATACCTTTAAGCAAGGCAACGCTAAGAATGAAGGAAACTCTCTACATAATTGGAACATGCAGGATTAGAAAAACAAGCATGAATAATATCTTGTCAATAAAGCACAGACAATCTTCTTGACCTAATAATGTATAGGAGGCAGTTAGCAAGCTTACTCATTTCTAAACAACAGATTACGTTGCCGTAAATTACTCCAATACAAAAGTCTCATGGGAAAAAAATTAAGCAGAAAGCTTCAACTCACTTGAGATGAGATACAATTACGAACCAAAGAATTATCAAGCTCTGATGAGGAGATCGTTCCGCTGTTTGACCTTGTATGCCGAGCCTGGGGACTTTTTTTTCTTGAAAACCGACGAGATCCGTGAACTCATGCCTGACTTCTCAGCAGCCTCTTCAACCTTCGCCTCTTGAGCGACCAAATCAATCATACACTTCAACACGGCCTGCAATTCCACTTCCTCAATTAGACATTCACAGTAAGCATGAAAATGACAGGGCAAATGTAAAAGCAAACTGGAAGAGGGATCTGCGAAATAAGACTAGAAATCGAACCTAATAAGGCATGCGCAGAAGAAGGTTTACCTCCTTTCCTCTCTTCACGACATCCAGAGGTGGTACTACCCATGGATTCTCATTCATTTCAAGCTTCTCCAGGCCAGTCAGCATAGCGAATGATAGTGGTAGGATTGAGATGTGATTATTGCTAAAGTTCAGTTCCTGCAAACTCTTCATTTGACCGATGGTTCCAGGAAGCTCTCTCAGAACAACAAAATTAGATGACACGTCAAGTTTTTTTTACGTTGGGAAGGAAACAAATGCTGTCAGAAATTTTCTCCAACTTATTGAATTTCACATCCAACTCCACCGATTTCGTAAGCGAGGTCAGGGTCGTTGGCAAACGGTGAATATGATCCATGTACAGGCATAATCTTTGAAGCGAGACGAGATTTCCCGTTGCTTCAGGCAGGACTTTAAGTTCATTCACATCCGCTTGCAATTCCCCGAGTTGTGTGCAGAGACCAATGGTCACTGGCAACTCCATAATATTATTTGATTGTATGTCCAGATGTCTTAAATTTGTCAAGCATCCAATGGTTTCTGGCAAAGACCTTAGAATATTGTTGGAAACTTTCAAGATAACCAGATTGCTTAATTCACCGATAGAATCGGGCAAGGCTTTCAAGTGACATCCTGCACCGAACTGACCAACGATAGCTACTTTAGTAAAAGTTAAAATCCACGTGCAACGACCTGTATTTGCTTACAAGATCTAAGCAAATAACTGTTAAATATGATTACCGAATCGGAAACGTCAAACGAGTTTAATATTGATGTTGAAAATACCGAGAGCACTAACATGATCGTAGTATCTTCCTGAAACCAAGAGATGGGGAAGAGGTAGTTGCATGATAGTATGGTACGGAGTAGAGGTTCAACAGAATGATGGAAAAACTCGAAATTGAAATAATCGACTAAACCCTTAGACTTCTTGAGGTGATAAACTGAACCGAGTAATTGAACACCTGTAAAAGTCGTTTAAATTTAATACAAAATTGAGCTCATCACCGTGACACACCTCCCCAAAATAAGGCTCTGGTGCAGTACCCATCAGTCAAGCATTGCAACAGGGCTCACGAGATAACTAAACATGTTGGCCTTGCTTTCATGCACCCCAAACATTGAAAGTACGAACCCCTGAGAAGCATATCGTAATGCATTGTGGCTAATCAGAATTGTTGGTCATCAAAGCACTTGAAAGAATGAAAGAGGTGTTAATTCAGAATGTAAAGAGTCTTAATAATTTACAATGTACGGCTCGATTCAATAGACTCCCTCTTCAGTGTAAAGTCGCAGTACATTTGGAAATAGTATTCAATCACAATAGATTTCGATGTCTCAGAGCATAATCAGCATGAAACCTTGATGATTTGGGTACCTGATATATCAATTGAAGTTAAGTTCGTCAGCTCCCCTATCATTTCAGGAATCCTCTCTACTCCCATACCATTAGGAATCAACTCTGTAAGTCGATGGCTTTTTGCATAGTTGATAGAAGACAACACCTTTGCAGAATACGGCCTGGCTCCATCCTCAATAATTTCTTGATCAGCTTGTGAACCTGATATTACACAAACAGAACTTCAGACCTCGAGTACTTACGGATCACAAGAACCTCTACATGACTGACACATACAAACATATTTTTCTCAGTGATATCAGATAACGCCTGGATACATTCATAGAATTAACAATTACCGAGCACGACCAAGATAAGAGCATGGAGGTAAGACCTGAAGTAATCGCTAAGGGTGAAAATGATGTTCGAATACTGGAGGTGGTCGCAACGTCCGCTTTCGGGACAGATGTAGATTCCTAAAATGCACGACCCTCCAAATTCCTGGTAAGTGGTACTGAATAATTAAACTCCTCGGAAAGGGGGGGGAAGAATTTTTATGTTTTGTACCGTCAAAGTTTGATACCACAGGCTGCTTGTAATCATGGGATGAACCTTCGTGCCCTACGATGTTGTGTAAGGGATGCAATGAAGCATGTCGTACGTTCTCAATCATGGCATCGTATCTCTGGTATCTTTCCTCTAACTCTACAATAGAAACTGCCTCGCACTTGTCTTCGTCGGCCTGCATTAACGGATTATGCTAATATAAGCCTTAGCGTGTGCATAATTATATGTAAGGGCTTAATGATTGTGCTAACATCATTCGCTGTAATAGGTGATTGACGTGAGTAGTTGAGAACCTGACGTGCACACCATCATGAAGACTACTCGCTTACTGCGTATAAGATTAAAGCTATCACCTCAAGCAAGAACCACTTCTGCAGAAGCTACCAAGTGTGGACTGCAAGGTGGAAAAAACCGACGATTGAATTCTTGGTACATGTATCATGTACTTAGTTTAAGCCTAATCTTCCGTTAACACTTTCAGGTTAACCCCAAGCCATTAGAGCCATGTGGTAAACCATTGACTGTTTGAACGAAGAACACAGCCTCACTTCAAAGCAGTGCTTCAACAAGAACATGAAGTGAAGTTCGATAAACTACTCTCATTCGGTTCCAGCTAAAAAATCACCAACTTCAAACATGACAGTACGTGAGAGCGTGCACTGTTGCTTCTCTGCTACCTTCTGTACTAGAGATAGCCATAATAAAGACTGACAGCATTTATCACTGAGCCACCACCACGACTAAATCTATTCTCATGGGGTATGGATACTTTATTGATTGCCAATTGAAGTGTTAAGAATTCCAGGTCTACTAGCACGTTTCAGAGCAGCGCCTCAGAATAATATCTGTACTCAAAGAGAAGTCATAACATTCAGTGGGGATAAGTATGTAATAATCCGAGATTAAACCAATCACGAAGAGTTATCAGCGACCCGGCATCATCGCATTACTGAGGCAACGCATCAGGCAGGGAAACCACGCAATGAAAAATATGGGACAGTACAGCTCAAGACCGGACGCCTGAAATTGAACTACAAGCTGTACAAAAAGAAAGTGCAGCCCTCATGGACAGATTGCTACTGATCGCAAGCTGAGAATGTAACACATGTATGGCAGATAAGCAACTACGTACAGGCCAGGGCAAGAAACGAAGCCATGAGATCCTGAGAGACACTATTCCTGTGCAGAACGTAAATTCCTCACATGTACTTAAAAGAAAAACAACACACTCGTCTAGATTAAACAGCACGGCGTGCTTCAAGTTTTTGGCGAAAACTACAAATACACTACCGCTCTGCAAATCTCTCTCAATCGAAAGTCGAGATCCCTGAGTACGTTTAGAGCATCTACACCACACCGAGATAGTACAAGCCCTCCACGTCACAGCACCTATCCTCTCACACACTCTCACAAAGACAAATTTCAAACTCGCCTCAACGACTCAAACCAGTTCTTTCCAAAATGTCTGCCTGGATTTGCCGAAAACTCGCCAGCACCTACAAATCTCAACCAGCTTCTACATGGACATCACGAGAACCACATCCGTAACATGTCTCTGGCGACGAGAAGTGCAGCCGACAACACTGTTCACGAGGCGTTACTCGACGTAAAAAAACAGGACACAAGGAAAAATCAGAGGATCTCCCCTGGGGAAATCGAAGCTGGAGGAGCGACTGGAATGAAGCAAAGATGAAGAAGAGAGAAGCTCCATTCCAACATCATACAGACTACCATTGCGGAGGAGGAAGAATGGGATGCACACAAATAGCACCATGATCACAATGCTCTGCTTTAGAATCAAGGAAATGCTTCCCTTTATCCTCCACAGCCCAGGTTTTTTACACCAACTGCACCTCCTCCATGCTTACCTTTCCTCCACGGTCAAAGGGTCCCGGATCGTCTCCTATTTCCACGGCTATACATGTCGTTTGTTTCTCCGAGGCATGAAAAAGCCGCAGTCCGTTTCCGCCATCGTGATCGCGGCATGTGGTGATCCACCCCAGATTTGGGCCGAACCGAACCGAATCGAAGGCGACTGTAGGTTCGGCATCCGAAGCAAGCTGAAAGGGGTTTGAGGAGACGAGAGGTTCGTGACGCTGGCGTGGCACTGCCGCGTCAGCAGTGCCTTTTGGCACAAAATAACAACCGATAACTTCTCCTTTGTGCAGGTAAAAATGCAATGTTTGCAATCGTGGATCTCTTTGTATTACAATTTTAAACCATAGGGTCTCTCACATCTAATGTTTTTCAGATGGGTATTTCGAGTAATGCAGGTATCACTATATGTTTTTGTTTTGAAATAATATCAATTCTATAAAAAAAAAATAATAAATAACCCTATTTTTTATTCTTGTAATAATTTTTAAAATCATTTTGTTACGTTCATTTCACTATCATTATGTAGTATTCTCATGTATCTTTATAATTTTTTATTTATTAGATGTGGGTAAAGAAAAATAAATAAATAAAAACTATCATCTTCAAAATTAAATATATCTTTACATTTTGATTTTTAAACTATACTTACAATTTTCTTTCAAGCATCAGTTATAAAAAGGGTAAAATAGATAGACAAAAGTGCTGTGTGTGAATTTTGACTGAGTAATACTTTTTAATAAGTTGATATTTCTATTTGAGTTGTAAGTTTAAATTAATTCACTTTGAATTTTTGATATTGGGTCTTTTAATATAAGGATGAGTTAAAAATAAATAAAAAATTGATGACCTCAGATTTAAGAAAACTTTAGTATACCATGAAAAATGATTATGAATCATTTACTTAAGTTTTTGTGTGCAACGGAATTTTATTTTAAGAATTATACATCATGCATCCAAGCTTTGAAAATGATAATAGCATATAAGTAAAATTCGATCTAATGAAATGAATTTCTATTTTATTGTTACATCTGATTCCAAGCTATTTGCAAGAAAATCAAAACAAAACAAAAAGAAAAAAGAAACTTGAATAGATCACTCAAACCTTTCTACCAAATTTTAAAAATTAAAAATTTATTAATTCGATTTACTGAGTACTAGATGTGTTTCTTAAGATTCTCAAATAATAACCATAAAATATGCTAATTTCAATTATGAAGGTAAGCTAATAAAATAGTAAAATATGATAAATATTATCTAATTATACTATATGTATGTATATATATATATATATATATATATTCATTTAGTAATCATAATTTATGATACAAAATAATATAATAAGTTTAAAAAGTAATCTATTAGCACTTCGCTAATTAAATATCAATCAGATTCAATTGGGCATAAAAAGACTTGGGATAAAAGCCTTGTCTAAATATTTTACTTATATCTCTCTAAACTCATCCATGAATGTGTGTATAGATATGAATATATATAAGTCTTTCTTATTTTTTTGAATTACAAATCTCAAAGTTGTAAAATATTAGCCAATTTAAACTGTTGAGAATGTTTAGAAAGACACAAGAGTAATAGTAAGTAATACATACACACAAGAGTAGTAGTAAGTCATACTTACAAGAGGGTTTCTAAGGAGAGAGAGCTTCACACATAAAATTCTATTGATCTGGTTGTGTCTCGTATACAAGAAAACAAAAGGGAAGAGGATAAATAGTACTTCTCCACTAGACTCTAAATACTGTAGCTATAGTATTTATAGTAGTCTACAGTAAATATTATGGAGAGTGTCAACTACATTTAATGATCTCAACACTCCTCCTCGCTCATCATAATATTTATATAATATAAAATTTATATAGAGTTATCATCTATATTTTTCTGTAATTTTACAAGATTAATAATTGTTGCCTCATTAAAACTTTATCTAAGAAAACCTTATTGAATTTAAGGACAAAACCATAGATGAAGGAAAAAGAGTATAACATCATTTTCTTTAATTATTTAAAGAGCTCATTAACTTTCTTATTCAAGAAAAGTAAGTCGCCACATACCAATGCCATAAGTAAGTCAATGATGGTTGTACAATGGGAGAGCTTTAGTGAAGAGATCAGCAAGGTTATTTGTAGACTCAATTTTTTTAATTATAAGTGCTTGATCAATAATCAAGTCATGGATATAACTAAAATACTTTGGATCAAAATGCTTTGTCATGTCGCCTTTAATGAAACCAACTTGCTTCTGTGCAATACAAGCACTATTATCTTCATGCAAGATAGTTAAAGAATCATCATATAAAAATTCCCATGTTGTTTGAATGAATTTATCAATTGATTACAACCAAATACATTCTCGAGATGCTTCATGTAAGGTAATTATTTTTGCATGGTGGAATGAAGTTGCAATTATTGTTTGTTTCACTGATTTCCAAGATATTGAAGCTCCACGTCTTAAAAATACATATCATGTTTGAGATTTAGCTGTTGCAGTATTGTCACAAATTTAGAATATTGACTAGAAATCTAAACAAGAAGCTCAAGAAGAATCGGTAAGAACTAGATTAATCAGATGAGTACAAAAATAACATTAGAGACGTGAGATAGAGCTTAAAGAGATGTATTGTCAAGACTGAGGATCTCCTCAGTCTTGGCTCCTATATATACTACAAGTTAGGAAGCTTCTCAAGTAGCTTCTACGAATTAGGAAGCTTCTCAAGCAGCTTCTAGGAGTTAGGAAGCTTTTCAAGCAGCTTCCACAAACTACAAAGCTTCTCTAGAACCTTCTAGAATCTTCTACAACTTTCTAGTGTATGTCCTTCACATCACCCTTCCTCCTTTTAGCTTCAAGGTCTCCAAGAAGCACTCCTATTGCAAGTATGTACCAACATAAGAAGTTAAAAATTTGTCGCATAGTGTCTGCAATATACTCCAATTATTGTTTACATGGCAAGTAGTTCATTGGTCCTTGTAACCAACGATAGTGTCCTACGCCTTCAATTTTTGACCAAGCATAAACTTCTGTATCTTCATTGTGAAAATGCCCTACAAACACTCCTTTAGGAAGATCACCATAGGCAGGTTCTACCTCAAACACAATCACTAGCGACTTGTTATTAGGTATCCTCCATCATCTTTGTGGTACAGGCAATTTTTTATCTTTGGGTTGTCTTCGTGACATACTCGATTGAGAAGACATGACTAGTATGATATCTATCTCTTGGCTATCCATATCAGACCAAAAAATACAAGCACTAAACATGGAAGAATAGGCTCAAGTTACAGATTTATAGTCTTTAACTACGTTTTTTAGAGGTTCCTTCTCTCCCTTCTTTGTAAGGTCGAGGATTAAGAGACTTCAAGGAGAAGGAACTTCAATGAAAAACTTTCATCAAAAAGACTTAGGTTTCTGAAGATAGTGTTGATGAAACTCTTATACCTTTTGCAACGCATTGATAAGATTTTTCATTGGTTCCCATAAGTGCTCATTGATATCATAGCTGCTCCAATGCACTAGGTATTCCAATTTTTCCCACTTATGCCACAAATCTACTACCTTTTCTACCTCATATTCTTCAAGGATTCTCAATTTCAATACTAGATGGCGGATATTGCACTCTTTCAAGAAAAGATGACTCTCAATAAGGCTCCAACAAAAAAACATGAAAGACTGGGTGTACCTTCATAGCAACCGGTAATCCCAGACGATATGCAATTGGATTGATTTGCTTCACGATGACAAAAGGTCCCAATCTCTAGTAGCCCAACTTATCACATGGTCACTTGGTTTTGATATTCTGTCAAAGCAACCATACTTTATCTTCAATTTTGAAAGTAGGTGCCTGATTCCAAAATTTATTTGCGGGCACCTTGTAAGCTTCTTTGGCAGTTTGCAATTGAAGCTTCAACATAGTTTGAAGCTCCGATAGTTGTTTCACAAATCTTTCAGCTGCCGGATTGTTATTAGTTGACGGACTCAATAAATCAAGCTTTGGATGATATCCATAGTTAGAAAAGAATGATGTTTGTTGAATCGATGCATGAAGGATGTTGTTATATGTAAACTTGGCTAATGATAGATATGCAGTCCAATCATCTTATTGATAGTTGATATTGTATCGTAAATATTGCTCCAAAGTTTGATTCATCTATTCTATTTGGTCATCAGTTTGAAGATGGAAAGCCGAAGAAAGCTTAATATCCACCTTCAATATTTCAAAGAAAGATCTCTAGAACTTTGATACGAATTGGATTCCTTGATCCGACATGATATTATTTATTAAATCATGATATCGATACATACTATCAAGGAAGAGCCTTGTTGTGTCTTTGTTTGACGATGTTTTCTTGCAAGAGACAAAGTGTGCCATCTTTGTAAGCCGATCTATCACAACAAAAATACTGTCAAATGAATTCAATGGCGGCAGGTCCGTAATGAAGTCCATGGACACTGAAGACCATGGCCGATGTGGAATAGATAATGGCTGAAGAAGACTATAAAGACGATGCTGAGGGTTCTTGAATCTTAAACAAATGTCATAGAAGAGGACAAAATCCTTGACATCCTTCCTCACTTGAGGCCACCAAAAATCTCGAGAAATAAGTTCCAAGGTCTTATTGAATCCAAAATATCCTGTAGTTGGAAATTTGTGTCGAGATTGAAAAATTGGAGTCATGCTAGTCTCTTTAGAATATACAAGTGCTCCTCAAAGTATAAAAGATCTCCTTCCACCTTGAACTTGTCATTATTGGTACGTTGCATGATATTGAGGGCTATAGAATCTCGAATAATTGTAATACGTATCTGGTTGAAGAAGTCAGCATCAATTGGCACTATAACAAAGCAAAGCTTGAATTATTCCAATTTTAATAATATTGTATACTATTGATCAAACGCTGCTTCTTCAGCCTTAGGCGCTAGATATGATCTCCTTGATAATGCATCGGATAGTCCTTGTTGCTTACTAGGCCAATAAGTAATAACAAAGTTAACCCTGAATAGCAACATATTCCATCGAGTTTGATGACGATTCAAAATCTAAGCTGACATGAAGTACTCGAAATTCTTGTGATCCATATATATTGTCACCGGATGCGCAGTTCTTTCAAAAAAGTGATGCCACTCTTAGAAAGAATCCACTATTGCAAGAAGTTCTTTATTGTCGATCTCATAGTTAATCTTAGCAATAAAAAACTTCCGAGAATAGAATGCAACTGGATGAAACTTCTTGTCTATGCCTATTTACAAAAATATAGCTTCCATAGCAAAATCTGAAGCATCGATCTCCAAATAGAAGGCCTTTGCAAAGTTTGGATGTACCAAGATTGGAGCCATAGTAAATATTGTCTTAAGAGCTTGAAATACTTTTTCTGCTAGAGGTCCCTATTCGAGCTTGTCTTTATATGTCAACTGAGTGAGCGGAGTAGCAATTTGAGAATAATTCTTAATAAAGATTCGATAGAAGTTAGCAAAGTCAAGAAAGTATTGTACATCTCTAATCTTCTTTGGAATTTCCCATGATACAATTGCTTCCACCTTCTAAGGGTCCATCTTTAAACCTTCCATAATTACAATGAATCCTAAAAATTCCATCTCAGTTTGGTTAAACAAGCACTTCTCCAATTTGGCATAAAGTCCTCGCTTGCGAAGTTTTTCAAGGAGTAGACGAACATGTTTCTCATGTTCTTCTATATTTTTGGAGAATATCATAATATCATTTAGATAGATGCCAACAAAATCGTCAAGGTGCTCTTGAAAGATATCATTCATCATGTGTTAGAAGGCCGCCGGAGCATTAGTAAGACCAAAAGTCATGACATTATATTCAAAATGGCCATACCTTGTACGAAAAGCTGTCTTCCATTTGTCTCCTTCATTGATTCACACGAGGTTACAAGCTCTCCTTAGATTAATCTTTGTAAAGATCCTTACATACCCAAGTTGCTCTAGAAGACCTGATATCAAGGGTAATGGATAACGATTCTTCTTTGTCACCTTATTGAAACCTCAATAATCCACACACATCCGCAACAAGCCATCTTTCTTCTTCACAAATAAGATTGGTGCCTCAAGTAGCGACTTCAAATAACGAATGAAGTTCTTGGCTAGATTCTCGTCAATGTATTTTTGCAACTCTGCTAACTCTATTTGCAACAAATCGTAGATTAGGCCAAAAGGTGGTTGTGCTCCTTCCTGCAAGTCTATGGCACAATTATATGGTTGATGCTCTGATAGCATGTCAGCATTCTTTTTTTAAAACACGTCTTTAAAATCCTTATATTGCTTTGGTATACTTGCTGATAAAATCTTCTCTCCGCTAGTTGGAGTCACATAAATGACAAACGGTGTGCCATCCTTGGACGATATTATAAATGCTCTTGCTCCAATAAATAAGGGTTTTTTGATTCGAGATCTTCTAACATACTTACTCTTGGAATATTCTATAGGAAATATCATCCTTTGTAACTTCCAATCTATAGATGGATTATGTATTTCTAAAGAAGAAAGACCAAGAATAACAAGGTTTGATGGGATTCTAATAATATTAAAAATAATATAACTACTATGGTCTTTAAATGCCACCTCTATAGATTCTAATTCATGGATGACACTACCATATAATAAAGGTCGTTCATCTATTACTTCTATGTGAACTAGTTTAGGTTTTTGTACTAAAAGAATCTTATGATGCTTAGCAAATTCTTCATCTAAAAAGTAAGCAGATGCTCCTAAATCTAATAATACTAAGGTTTTTAATTTTTGAAGGCCAAAAGATAGAGGAATGGTAAAGCAATGGGTAGGTTGAGTGGAAAGAGAAGAACTTGATTGTTGTTGTGGTATTGAGTTGTCTAGCCGCATGGTCCATATTGTAGATGGGCATCTACATTTTCTTGAATAAATGTACCTTTAGTCCTGACAATGCATCGATTTTGTTTCTTAGACTAGTTTTGAGCTCTATGGCCTTCTTCACCACAATACAAGCATAGTCCTTCCTCCATACGTCGCTTTTTTTCTTCTAGAATTAGGCATTTGACACGTATTGCATCAATTTACATGTCTTCCACTTCTAAATGTGAATTCAAGCTACTTGCTGATATAATTGGAGCATGGTGAGTCATATGTTATCTTGAGCGTTGATCTTGGCGAGGTTGAAATGAGCGATTATTATACTTTACAGCTTGACTAATGACTTTGTTGAGCATTCGCGGATTGAAAAGAGATAATAACAAATCCTTCATATCATCCTTCAAGCCCCAATAAAATTGACTCATCAATGCTTCCTCGTCCTAATTGATGTCGCATGCTAATTATTTGAAATTTGATGTATAGACTGACGTGGACCATATCCTTTGTCGTAGTGGCCGGATCTTTGTTGTAGCCCATCGCACCTCATCATGTTCACCAAATGCTTCCGCAAACACCTCCAAAATAGTTTCGAAGTTGTTCAAAATTGACAATCCTTTCTCAAACAAAGGAGCAAACCATGATAGAGCTTGCTCCATGAGCAAAATTCCAACCAATCCAATATGTGACTCCTCCGTTGAATGGCATTTGGACTATAAAGCTGTTATCAATCTAATTTGATTGAAAAAACCTTGAAACTTTGAACACATACCATCGAACTTATCTAGAAGGCTAATTCGGGGTTCTTTTCATTGTAAGACCAACAGTCCTTGTTGAACTAGTGGCAAAGTTGCTTCTATTGGTACTGAAGCTTTAGGTTGATGAATCCTCGATTGTGCCATCTCAGATGCTCCATCATTATGAAGTCTTGCAATGATTCCTTCAATCTCTGCAGTTCTCTGTGATAACATAGCAAGAGTATTCATAATAGCATCCAACTTAGACTCATACTAATATCTTAACCTCTCGCCATTCTAACAGAAAGAAAGAAATGACTCCACAAGAAGGGAGTATTGGTTTAAAGGAGGGTACTCCGCAACCTCTAAAACGCCTTAAAACCTTCAAGAAGAGGGATAATCCACTCTCTCCAAGAAAGATAAGACTCCAATATTATAATAGAAGAAATATCAATTTAGAAGAGAGTAATCTGCAACCTCTAAGATACCAGCACCTTCAAGTAGATGGATAATTTACACTCTAATAAGAAGGAACTACCTCTGGTATGAAAGATGAGTGCAGTCTCGACAAACTATCACGAATTTAGAATACTGACTCGAAATCTAAACAAGAAACTCAAGAAGAATCGATAAAAATTAGATTAATCAGATGAGTACAAGAACAATACTAGAAAGGTGAGCTAGAACTCCAAGAGATGTATTATCAAGACCGAAGATCCCCTCAGTCTCAGCTCCTATATATACAAGCTAAGAAGCTTCTTAAGTAGCTTCCACAAATTAGGAAGCTTCTTAAGCAGCTTCCACAAGCTAAGAAGCTTTTCAAGCAGCTTCTACAAATTACAAAGCTTCTCTAGAACCTTCTAAAATCTTCTACAACTTCCTAGTATATGTCCTTGACAAGTATCAGATTTATATCTTGCATCACAATATCCAATCAATTTTGGATCTGTGGATTGTGTGTAGTATAATCTCAAGTCTTTACTATCTTTTAAATAATGTAATAAATATTTGATGCCATTCTAATATCGTAATGTTGGATGTGTACTATGTCTTGCAAGAACACTAATTACAAATGTAATATTTGGTCTTATAGATGTAGCTAAATACAAAAGTGTTCCAACTGCTGCGAGGTATAGATATTGATCTCACAATATTTCTTCCTCTTTCTCGCATGGACCATATGGATTATGACCATCACATCCACATGAAACCATTGGTGTGGACAATGGATAAGCATCAATCATATTAAATCTTTACAAGATTTGTCTAATATACGTTAGTTGATAGAAAAAAATGCCACCATCTGTTAGATGCATAATTTGAAGACCAATGTAGAAAGTTTTTTTTCTAGCATTTTTATCTCAAATTCACATATAAGTAGATTAGTAGCTGTAACACATGCAAATGTAGTGCCTACTAGGTTAAGAACATCAATATATATAGCCACGAGCAGAAAACCAGTTTTATCTCGTTTCATAAATAAACAAGGGATTAGTGGATTACTTATAAAATTATTTGTAATTAAATAATCTCAAAGATGTTGATACCACATGCGTCCGAATTGTTTTAAACCATACAAAGCCTTGCATAATTTAATACCACGATATTATCTTGGAGCAGATTCATTTCGAGTTCTTGTTTCTAAGCCATGTGGAACTTTCATATAAATATTTGCATCAACAGAACCATATAGATATGCAGTTACTACATCCATCACATGCATCTCAAAGGTGGCATGAATTATCATTCTAATAATATATCAAAATATAATTGAATCCATGATTGGAGAAATATATTTTCATAATCAATGCCGAATCGTTGAGTAAATCCTTGAGCAACAAGATGAGCTTTATAGCAGGTTATTTGACCTTGAGCATCTTGCTTGTATATTAATACCATCTTATATTCTGTAGGGCAAGATGTAAGAGTGTCTACAATTGGACCAAAGACTTTCTTCTTATGCAAAGAGGCATACTCCTCCTCAATAGCAGTTTTCCATTTTGACCAATCAAAGCAATGCATCACCTCCTCAATGGTTTGAGGTTCAAAATCGTCTTCCTTGCAAGAAAGGGCTTCTATAATCATATATATAAATGATTCATCTATCATAATAGATGGTCTATCCCAAATATCATCTGTAGCACAATACAAAATAGATAATTCTTTATTCAATTTGTTCTTATTCCTTCCAATTCCAAGATTATTTTTTGTAGGAATTGAAGGTATATTATGCATGGATATATCATCATGAATTGGTAGTCCCGCAAGATGAGTGGCAATTTCTTGAGAAATAATACCAAGATTAGTCAATTTTATAACTTTCTTCTTACGTCGTTGCTTATTTGGTCTACAAGTTTTTTTAGTTGTTGTTATAACTTAAGGTATTATAGTCAATGGCAATGCAATCCGAGTAGGTGCATTCTGAGCTTCATTAATAAGAACTCTTTTAATTCTACGTACATCATTGAAGCCATCAGATGTTTCATCTACGATCTATTTTAGATGCAAAATCTTAGCAACTTCACTTTTTGCCAAAGATGTCCTAGGATCGAGATTCATTGTAAACGTTTCTGGTGCTTGAAATATAAGTACTTTATTTCTTTGTTGATTGGATACTCTTCCTTAAAGAAGTGAGAATATATTTTCTTCAAAACAGTAATTTTACAAATGTATATGTAATAATGTGCCAGTTGATGGATCAACAATACAAATAATGCTTGGTGAATCAAAACCAACATATA
Source organism: Physcomitrium patens (assembly GCF_059467195.1). Lineage (NCBI taxonomy): Eukaryota > Viridiplantae > Streptophyta > Bryopsida > Funariales > Funariaceae > Physcomitrium > Physcomitrium patens. Next base: position 6,477,213 of record NC_143419.1, read on the forward strand.
TGCTTTCTTATCGATGAGCTTCAATAGTACGCCGTTGAAGTTTTGGTACTGGAATCCAAGCACCGTGTCTAAATACTCGTAAGTGAGATATATTTAAAACACGACCCAAAATGAGCTCATGTCATGAAACAATTTCAAGAAAAGAAGGGCGGAGGCATATTAATGCTGTAGCATGTAAAATTACATGACCCCACATAGATGCAGGTAAATTTCCATGAAGGAAGAGTTGTCAGGTAATGAATTGTATATGCTTTATAAATGACTCTGTAAATTCATTTTGAGCATGTTCATATGGAACACAATATGTCAACTCAATTCTTATTGCAGTACAATAGTCTTCAAAAGACTTTGATGTGAATTCTTTTGCATTACTCATACACAATGTTTTTATAGGATAATCAAGAAAATGTATCGAAAAATAAATAAGTATAGATATAAGATTGGCAAACACCATGTTTTGAGTTGATAATAATAAAACATGTGATTGTTTACCTGATGCATGAAGAAGGACCAAAAAATAACGAAATGATCCTGATATTTGATTAATAGGACGACAAATATCACCATGCAATCTTTCAAGCATTGGTGGTAATTCTTGTGGAAGTTTTCAAATTGAAGGCTGAATAATCATTTTACCTTGCATACATGCACGACATAATTCTATAGAATGTACATCTGTAGGCTTTAAATTGTGCCCAGTTATACATGGAATGATCTTTCTAAATAATGTGGATCCTAGATGTCCCAATCGTCCATGCCAGAGAGAAACACGACTCTCTGTGATAGATGATGCAAAATTAAATATAATAGGAGTCCGAATCACAATTTGGTGTAAACCATTTTCTGTAGCAAAAGCTTTTTCAACAACTTTATGATTCTTCACAAGAACCAAAATCTCTTTTCTATTTAAAATGGCACTCAATAGATGATAACCATTAATATGTACATCTCGGTAGTTGATCAGACTCCGAGGTATTGATGGTGCAAACATCACATGTTTATATTTTATGATAGAATCCGTAGGTAATTTTACCATTGCCATACCTTCTTGGAAACAAAATGCATTTACTCCAGCCATGGTCATCATATTTTTAGTTTGCCAAGTTAAAGATTTTTCAATAAAAAATTATCTATCTCGCAAGATAGTATGTGTTGTTGCAAAATCAATGAGCACATCATTTGATTCATCATTAGAGGTTTTGACATTCATATAAGCCTCTAAATCATCAACACCAATTGAATCTATCAACACATCTATAGTATGAACTTCACGAGCCTCAAATTGTAGTTTCTTATTTATTTGGAATATTTTAATAAAATATTCTAAAGTATGGCACGTATGTACTAAATTTCCAATCATTCTACACTTATGGCAAGAACGCATCTTTGATTTTTGTTTTCTACTATAATTAATAGTAGAACGCTTATTCTTTCCATATGGGTAGAAATAGTCATGACTATGACTATCTTGGTACTTATAAGCATGTTTTTCATATTTATATAATTTTTTCTTAGATTTTGAAATATTAAGTGCATGAGATTCTGGAACTGTAGCTCCAATAGGATGAGCTTCCGCATTGCGCAAGAATAGTTCATTTTGCTTCTCCACAAGAAGTAGATAGGACATGAGATGAGAATGACTCTAAAATTTCATGTTCCTATATTGTTGTGCAAGTATAATAGATACAAAAGGAAATGTAGAGAGAGTTTTTTCAATTATTTCTTCTTCAGAGATGCTTTGTCCACATAATCGTAATTGTGAGACAATATTATATATTTCACTATTGAAAGCATTTAAATTTAGAAAATCCAAGACATGTAAATGTGTCCAATTATGATGTGCGCGTGGAAGGAAATGGTCTTTTGATGATCAAACTTAGATTTAAGATTCTTCCAAAGTTCTGTAAGATCTTCCATTTCTAAGTATTGATATTGTAATGCAGGTATAAGATAACGACGAAGGAGAAGAAGTGCTTTCCAAAAAATAGTAGGATGAATAGAAATACTTATTGTAGGAGATTCTTCAAACATAATGACATCCGAGGGTTGTTCTGCAAATAAATTTACTTTTGCTATTTTTACCGAGAATAGATAATTGTTTCCATCCAAAGTCAATGGTAGAAATAAAAGAGCTTGAAAATATTGCGATGCATTGGTAATAGTTGGAACCATAGTAGAAGCAGTTGAAGATGTTGAAGCACTGATTATAAATAAATCTATAAAGAAAATATAAAATCAAATAAAAAAGTTGAGTAAAACGTATCTTAAAATATAAAATCAAATAAAATGATAAACTTGAACTTGAAAAATAAAAATATTATTTTATTTTTTTATTTTATTTTTTTTATAGAAGAGATTGTGGATTAAAGCAAAAAAATAACAGTTGGACAACGGCAGCATGCAACGGCAGGCAGTAGTGGTAGGGCGACAAGGTGGCAGTAATGGCAAGGCACAATAAGAGGGTGGTAGCGGTAGCGGCAATGTCACTGGCGGTAATATCAACGTCAGATCAACAGCGGCAAGGTCGGTGGCAACATCAATGTCAACATCAATAGCGACAGGGTAGGCATCAATGTCAATGGCAGCAAGGTGGATGGTAGTGGCAATGTCAGCATCAACGGCAACATAGAAGCAGTGACGACAGCAATAGCGGCAGGTTTGGCGGCAGTTTGATAGCAGTTCAGTAGCTATTTGGTTGCAAACACGGGACACAGCAGGGAGCAAGGTGAAGTTGGGCTGGATCAAATATTCTAAACAAGTATTTTAAGCAAGTAAAGCAGAGAGTAGAACTAATGCTCTAAGCAAGCAATTAATGTGTGAGAGGCTAGCAAGAAGAGCAGCAAGTTCATAAGGCAGACATTGAACAAGATTAGCAACAAGTTTGAAGAGTCAAGATTAGAGCAAAAATAAATTATGATAGTATGTAGAAGAGAGTCGTGTTGATAATATGTTAAAAATATTTAGAAAGACATAAGAGTAATAGTAAATAATACACACACACAAGAGTAGTAGTAAGTCATACACACAAGAGGGTTTTTAAGAAGAAAGAGCTTCACATATAAAATTCTATTGATCTTGTTGTATCTCATATACAAAAAGAGAAAAGGAGAGAAGATAAACAGTACTTCTTCATTAGACTCTAAATACTATAGCTATAGTATTTATTGTAGTCTACAGTAAATATTATAGAGAGCGCTGGCTACATTTAATGATCTCAACACAAACTAACCTGATTTCCATTACACTATAAATATATATATATATATATATATATATATATATATACCAATTATAAAAATCATGATTTTAATGGTACTTCATGTCAATCATTTTTGGACTAAATAAAGAACTCATATCAATTTTCCATCAAAACTTTACAACAAAGTAATAAATAAGTCCCAAACAATAAAACCTAATATAATATACTATTATATATGTATTTTTATTTATTTATTTTATAACACAAAATTAACTAAAATATTAAATTGACATAAGAAAATCCTACATTGATCCACCTTTTCTCTTATTATCTTATACCACATCATACATTCTTTGCATATTTGAAGAGGGTCATTCTTGGATCATATGAATTTGGCTTCAACATTTATTGAATGAATTTTGAAGCTAATCTTGCATTAAAGAATTTGAGTGATTCAACTCTACTTTGACAATTGGTTGAAAAATCTACAAAGTCCTTGGCTATCTTATCAATATTAGTGAATGAAGAAAAATACTCTATAGATGCAAAATAAAGGAATTAGTGAGAGAAGATGATCTTTTGCAGATTAGTGAGGATTGCATGTCGTAGTTTAGAATGGTATGAGGAAAGAAGAGCCCATTTAAGATTTACTTGAATCAATTAAATATTTTACAAAATTAATTGTAAAAATAATTAAAACAATATTTCTTATGAATATAATAGAAATTTTTTACTCAATTTAGTTTTTTCATACTATGAAAATTGTTAAAAATATATATATATATATATATATATATATAGTTGAATTATAAACATTATGTTATAATCTTTAATTAAATTCAAGATAATTTACATAAAAAAAATATTAAAAAATATTTAATACTAAAATTCAATAAGTATTATAATATATTGGTTATGCTAACTTCTCTTGTTTTTCTTATTGCTTGTGAATGAAATAATTAAAATAAAAATTGAAATAATAATAATAACAATAATTTTAATTTTAAAAGTTTTTAATAATTTTTATCTAATAGAACTAGTTTTTTCAATAATTTATTTAAGAATTTATACTATTATTTAGGTGATATGTCAACCAATTTTATTCTTTTTTTTAATCTTTTTATTTTTTTTGAATTCAAAAGAATTAAATTAATACATACTTCATAAATATATTATGCATATAGAATTATTATCAATGCATAAAAACCATGATTATTTTAATTAGAGCAACAATTTATCACTTATGTATCAAAATTATGCATATATTTTTTGGTCACTAAATACATTAATATAAATTAATTATTATTTATTTTAAAAACTTGTTCTTTCATCCACTATTATTTCTAATATTCTTTTTTTATTTCTTTAATTCCTTACCATATAATGTACTTTTATGCAATGACATCTTTTAAAAGATTATTTTTGGTATTTTTTTTTATATAACACCATTCAAATTTTGCCATAAACTCTTTTTTTCTATCAAAGAAGAAATATAATAATTTAGTAAAAATATTCATTTTTTAATTTTAAAATTCGTATTGAAGATGTATGTGTGTATATATATATATATATATATAGATGTACATGGAAATGTTAAATAGACCCTAATTTTAACTACATCAACCTATCCATAATGAAGAATATGATAATCATGATGAATACAATTGGTTTATATTGATTTTGGATCCAACAATAGAAAAATGAATCTAAATGTCATGTTTTTTTCATGATGGTTAGAATAGGCGGCTAAATTTAGTAAAATCCTGGATCTATTTAACATTTCCTTATATATATATATATATATATATATATATTAAATATGACAATAGTAAGAATATTAAAATTATGCTTAATCCAAGTCAACTATACACCTTGACAATACTTGTCTTTTGCAACTTGAAACAAAATCATACTTTCATCATATTTTTCTCAAATACATCAAAGCACACAATCTGCAAGAAATCCTCAGTCTTTTCACAAGAACATCACAATTAACTGCAAACATTCAACATTCCAACCAAAATCGTTCAAGTTCAAGAGTTGTTTTGCTTTATCCAATCCTTCATTACACAACACCAACACATTTGGGTGGTTAGATATCAACAAGACCAAGCCAACAAAACCAAGACGAATGTTGAAATGAGCATTTGAGAGAGGAATTGAAGAGTGAGTTGGAGTTCACTTACTCACTGTGTCTTTGCCGATGCTCCACCGACAAAAGATAAAGGGAGCTTCATAGCTGCTTTACAAGGGAAGCCCCTGGATCTCTAACACACAGTCTGCACAAATTAATGTTGTATGGATACGTAAAAAAGAAGCTCCTGGGTCATTGTCTGGTGTGGGAGACCTGTGACCATTGCATCTTCGATGTTGACCCACAACAAAACTTTCCTTTCAGCATGAATGATTGTAGTATTGAAGGATACTTTATCATCTCAATACATGGACTGGAAACTCTACTATCCAGCAAACAACATTCTCGGTGATTCGTTCTGTTCAATTATGTGCAACTTCAGCTATTCTATTGTTTCAAATTTAAGTATAAAGATCTATGGTTACAGACTTGGCACCTAGGAGCAATCCCCAGTGAGGAACACATACACTGACTAAAGGTTCAGCTTAGGCTTGTGTTTTAGACACCCACGTCTCGGTACAAGATCACGGTGAAAACATTTTCACATTATAATGGAATTGTAGATTTGCAATAACACATTTTCTAGTTCCGCCAACTGTTCTGAATTTGCAAAAGAAGTCGACTACAACCATGGCCAACTTGCGTTCCAGCCACTTGATCCACCTTGTGTGGTTCCAACAGCCTACTCTATTGTGCACGACATTTCTTTGAAAGTGGTGAATGCTTCCAATTGTGAGTCACAGTCAAGTCTAACAAGGGATAATTCAGACCTTAAGACAGAAAAAAATCACTTTTCATATTTACAGACACCCTTCAATTAAGACCATGTTTTCATCAACGCGGTGACCTTCCAGGCATAGAATAATCTTCGATTACCTCTCAAGTATGCTCCCTGTTCCGAACATCCATAAAACTGCTACCGTCTTTGATTATCATGAATCCAGGTTGAACAGATAGAGCTAAAAAAACCTGGGCACAAGATGATACATGATATTCAGAATACATGATGTTTAGAAGACATGATCCAGGGAGTTGAGCATCCATAAAACAGAATGTAGCTCTGCTGTGAAACGATTTGCAGCGTCACCACAATGCAATAACCCCATCTCTGAAGTCTCGGTTGAAAATGCCCACAATCGACAGGTAATCTCGCAATGCAAACACGACAGCATCCAGGTCTCAAAGCAAGCTTACATACTTACTCAAATGGTATGAAATAAGCCTCAGATTGGCGAGCGTGGTAGGATTCCACCAGCCTATCCCGAGGTAAGACGATTTAGGTGCTTTCTTGCATCTTAATTCCTTCGGTTCAGATAGTATTCTGCAAAGTTGCAAGCGGTCCAGTAACAAGAGATACTTAGCCTGCATACCTAATTTAGCTCTGGCACCGCATACAAGCCCAGGGCAGCACATTTAACTACCAAATCCTGCTTAAATGGCAATATAATCACATGCTCAGACTGCATTTGCAGCCACCGGAAGTCATCAACTTCGGCGAACATTCGAATTTGAAACCTCTGCAACAAACAATAAAACCTCCTCACTTTTCTCATTCCGGAATTTTGATAGTAAACCCTGAACTCTTCAACCACAGCAAGAAACAGAGATTTCCTAACAATTGATGGCCCGAACACTGCAACAACAATACAAAAATGATGAAATTATATGAGCAATCCTACCCTGATCAATCCCGTATTTTCCTCATGACCTAACACAATCCTAAATTTTAAACCTCGTCCGCTACAATTCTCATTCCATCACCACCAATTTTCAATCCGAGCATCGGCAAACGCGCGGAACAATGTACATGAAGCTCCGAAGAAGTGGTCGGAGCCCAACGCTCGGCATGGAACAATTCGTCTGGCATGATCCTCACGATGTATAAATCGACAGGAAAAAACAAATGGCCACGAACTCTCCCCATCTTCACGAGTAATCCCTAATACATCAGTCAAGTTTGATGTAGACTCCCACTTCATGAAGCCGTGGAGGCTGATGAAAGGCTGAATGACATGGAGTTCCCTCTGATGAGAATGGTCCTCACTGAAAACAATGAACACAGTGCTTCACTGGCTTGGTCTAAACGGAGATTGCGCACGAGATGCAGAAACAAACCGGTCTGCGAAACCCCATACCACTCCTATGCAAAGCTTGCAATCAGTGCCACCACTTTCGACGCTTACGAGTCATGTTACCGACGATCGTCAATTGCAACGAAAACCCAACTTCACCTTGAAAGCTAGCGCGTGGTTGGAAACTTGCTTTTCGTTCGAGAGGCGAGGGAAACCTGAAAATGTGCTTCACAAGTACATTCTAGCACCTAAATCTATACATAGTCTAAGGGTTCTTTATTCTTCCATGATCGTCGGTGACAGGGCTTGAGGTTTTTAGTAGTGTAGTCAAGTTGAGGGAAGGGCATTTCATTGAAAGGTCTTTAATCACGATTTCGAAGATGAAAATGTGTGCAACCGTGGAGCGACGCAGTAGAAAGTGGGTTGTTCAAGTCGATCACTCATAGTTTGCGACAAGGACATTGCAACCAGTGTCGGTTTCAAGAGGATGAGCGCAGTGCAGGATTGAGGGAGAGAAGCGCACAAAGAAAGGAGGAGAGGCAGGATGGGGAAGTTGGGTGCGGATGCGTCCATGAGATGTGTGCATTGTGGAACTCCAGTGGCAGCCGTATATGTGGAGTATTCCCCCGGCAACATTCGTCTCTCTGAATGCGTATGGCGATCACTTACACTCTCTCGTTATAGTTTGCGCTTGGAGTCGAGTGGTTGAGTTTACATTTTTCCGAAGCTTACTGGATTACATACTTGATGCAGGCTAAATGTGGATTCGTGGCTGACGAGTATGTAGAGTGTGAGATTATGGTAATGACTCAATGCTCCTTCCTCTCTGTTTGAGACAAATCTCAGTCGAGTCCCGACGGGTTCTTTGCTGATAGAACTTGTTGAACCTGTCTGTGTGTAGTACTGCAGTTTTGTTTGCAAGAATCCGATGAGTACTTCGATCTAATCAGTTCCAAGCCAATCCAGGATTCAGAATAATAAATTTCGACCAGGAAGAGCTGCGTCTTCGTGGTCATTTACATCATCCACGCTTGTTTAGGGTCTTAGAGGTAACAAACAACTAACTAACCAACTAAATGAATGAATAAATAAATACAGAACGTAATACCTCTATTTAGGGGATAGCTGCCTTGGTAGACACCATCTTTAACCAATTGCTTCGTCGTCAAATTCTTCTTCAAGTAAAGAATGTGTTGACTTCTAGGATTCAGTTTTTCTCATCTCCTACCGCAGAGTCGTTCATCATAAAACCATGTCTAGCATTCCTTGTTGCTATGTGATGGAAACGAAGAGCTTAAAGAGGAAAGAGAAATCATTTTTGTATCAAGCTTGATAATCTAAGTCAGGGTTTATCTTTAATTTGCACTATACCATGGAGAGATGCTAGTTTGAAGAATGTATAATTATTTTGTCACAGATAGTGGTGATTGATTTGATTCTGCACAAGCCTGAGGCTTATCGGCATATCTTCTTCAATTACCCCCTCCTTCACAAGCTTAAAATGCTGGTAATCTTCACTTTTTCCTCGTTGTTTGTTTTTTCTATCGTTGCTAATGACAGTTCTAAGGTATTGCCAGTTAGGGTGAGCTTCATGTCGTATCATAAATCTTTGCTTACATCGTCTGTAAATCCCCCTTATTAGCAGGAATTCGTGTGGAAGACGAGCCTCCTTGTTCTACTTCTAGACTCATGTACATAATCTCGAACTCCTCAGTGCCCTCCATTGAATGTACGATGTTCTTCAAAATATGATTTTGTTTATTACGCCATCGTGGACTCGTCTTCATTCTTACATATTTGTTACCTACCGTAGTTGAGAATAATTCCGGCTATGTGAGTTACAGTTATATATATTTTTGATCAATCAAATGTCTGTCAAACACATTAGTCATTCATGCCAATATGGATTGAAATATCCTGAAGCGAGCTCTGTCGCGGTTTCTCAGGTAAACTATGTTTACGAGGTGTAGGGAAGACAGATGTTCGGTGGGAAAGCCTCTCTCTGTTTCTCTCTACTGCAGGGAAGGTCTGTCTCTATCTCCACCTCATATGTTAGTGTGTGCACCAGATGTTACGAAGCATTCAACATAATGTTTATACTATGATTTTATCACGTGTTGATCTTTTAGCAGTTCGTAATTCTGGGTTCGAATTCCAGTGTGTGGACGCACATATTATCCCTGCTGGTGTAATTTTGCAGGTTTTGGCCAAAGTAGGACTGGCGAATGTGGTGTTCTTAATTACTGTATTGGCATTAGCTTATGCACTACCAAATCTAGGGCCACATGCGAAGTCCAAGTAAGTCAATTCACTCAACAGTAACGCCTGAAGCACTTCTTTGCTACGGTCGTTTTTATTGACCAAACTTAGAACATACAACATTGGCATTCTGATTGTCATGGGTTGCTTCAGATGGACAGATTTGCTTATGGCGGTAGCGCTTTCAAGCTATTTCAAGATGTTTGTATTCGCAATGATGGTGAGATACGTTCCATTGATGCGCTGTGAAGCTTAAGAGGTTCAAATGCTTGTAGCCTTTAGTTACACAGCATGCTATGAAATTGCTCCGTCGATGAAAAAATTTGTAAATGATGGGATGGCAGGTTTGGGAATATTCACCTCTGATGACGCTTATCATTGACATGCTTGTGTTGTCATCTAATACCGTAGCTTTAAAAGGTATGGCGTTTTTCTTGGGGTATTGGATTACACTTATGCTGCAAATAAGAGATACTTGTCATCAATACCAGGATTTCAGCACTTGACTTGTTGCTGTAGCGTATGTGGGTAGCTTTATTTCTGAAACTACTTTGCAATGTCCGGGATGAGGATATTGGAATTTTATATGCAACTTACTTAGTAATCCACTGGAAACTGCTCGTGTTAAATTTCTAAGCCCTCTCTGCTTTGTTTGTGCATTCTCAGTGATGTTAAATACCAGCACCCCGATTGCTGCAACGGTCATAGCTGCAGCTGCTTTCTTCAGAACTCTGTGCCGCATTTCCATAGACTTTGTTCTGTAGCTCTGGAAATGGTCCTACAAAAATCATGCCCACCATTTTCGAATACATGGTAATGGCATTACGTGCTTACAGCTACCACACAATGGTGATCATCGCTATTTTTCGACCGTGGCAATCTGTGCTGCAGAAGAACATGCCATCGTACATAAGAAAAGTGTGTTGACCAAATGCCTGAAGATAGATTGTTTATTGATTTGAGTTATAAAATGTATGATAGAACAGTTGATTGGTCCATGGCCTGCAAACAAAACTTTTAGATGTTGGCCTTGATGTTGAGTATGAATTTATGGCTGTTGAATCAAACATAAATCCAATACCACATTTTATTTTATTTTTTAATAGTGAAATTCAAAGCTATATGATTTTTGATGATTTTGATAAATTTGAGATTAGTTATTTTTGGGTGCAAATCGATGTTTCCTAAAAGAACAAGATCCAAGGTATGATACATTAGCTTGGTTGTATTCTATTTGGGATAAAATGAAGTGATGTTTTAGTGTGTTTTCAGATTAGTGATATATTGAAAATTAAGTTTGTTTTGAAAATTTATACCTGTTAAAAATGAGTACTGGTGAATTATTCATACACTATATTGCATCTAGTATTTCTCAAGTATAAAAAATATGTTTTCATTTTTTATCTTTTCTAGGATAATAATTTGATTATCATTAAATTTTTCATTGACTACCATTGAATAAACAGAAAGATCTACATCTTTCTATAAAACTTTAATTGATTAGCTCAGTACATTTTTTTAAATCAGATTTGAATTTAGATTTATGTCTTGTCTTGACTGTAAGTGTGATACTTGTTTATGAATACATAATTTGTCATGTCTTAATATGTTAGTATCAAATATTATGGCATGTTTTTTGTTAAAAACTAAATAAATAAATGAACAAAAGATAATTTAAACACTTTTTAAAAATAAAACACAATAGAATTGATGGAATTTGTTGGCTATTGCAACTTAAATTATATCAACTCATACTGTAATTAGAACATGTTAACTTGCATTAATTAATAAATATTTCTATCACATAAATAGAAATTTTAAGTTTTGTTTAATTATCTTCAAATTTCAAGTACCTTTATGAAACAAACCTACTTCTAATGTAAATAAGAACTGAAATCAATGCATTAAGTGCCATAAATTCTTTGAAGTAAAGGTGCACATTTTGTGCTTCATTATATACTTGTACAAAAATTGCTCTCAACCAAAATATATTTAAGTTCTTATGAAGTTTATCAAGTGAGTCATGAATTTTATGTTTCTTATTTCTTGTTTAATCCTCTATTTTCCTAATATTCATTATTAGTCTTGATTCAATCTACCAATCCTTTTGTTAATATACTTGGAGGGTAGAAGATGATGCATTAATATATTCTTAACATTATAACAAAAAAGGTGCCTAACTTGTACCTTGGTAACTTGGCATTGAATAAGTATTAGTCTCTTGTCTACCTCATAGGCAACAAGCGAGACAAAACAAAAATCAATATTAATCATATAAGATTAAATATTGAAGTCATTAACTAGGAGGATTAATAGTAATAGCAATGGATTTGGGAGGCACTAGATTTTGGCCATCTATGCAATTTTTTAAGTTTTACCTATCTTCTTAGCCTGTCTTAACCCTCTTTCTACTTGGCCAAGGTTTCTTGGCCTTCGCTTCTCTTGCCACTTAGTTTTGATCTTTCTACTTGGCCAAGGTTTCTTAGCCTTTGCTTCTCTTGCCACTTAGTTTTGATCTTAGTAGGAAGATACATGCAAGGGCAAGCATATAAAAAAATTGTTAAATTGCCCAAAATCTATTCACAAATGAAGATAAAAATAAAATAAAATAAAATAAAATAAAAAAATCATTGTGATACTATTTGGGCATCTTTTTTTAATACGGCCCATCTCTAGAATTAATTTTACACACCACATTTTTTTAAAATAATTGTCAAAATGCCAACTATGCACAATAGTGAAAAATGAGGTGTTTTAGGATACCACTCTTCACAATGCCAATGACCCACCAAGAAGGCATGCCAAGCAATGCCACATTTTATTTTTTATTATTATTTTTTTTTTCTCTCTTTTCTTTTTCTTTACTTTTCCCATCTCTCTGGAGTATTCTCTATAAGGATGCATATATCTCCTAAGTTTTAAAAATACATTGGTGTGTGAGACTGACTTCCATTAAAAGAAAAATGAGAAAATCATGGCCGAACTTTACAGTTATTCCAAATTGTTCATTTCTCAATGGATCTTGTTCTTAGAATTTTTGAATGTCAAGTTTTTTAGATGAAAAGGAGTTCAAGAAATTAAAACCATAGAAATAATATTATTTTTAATATTTATATCTTTTTTTTATAATTTAAAATATACATATATATATATATATATACTTATCCATAAGGTATAGATGATAAATATTATTAGGAAAGGGAATAGAACGCGTGCTCGATACCCTGCCATGCTAACCTCAGGCAACGATATGCTGGATCAGTTGACACCCGTCTCATGACCCCCCAACGAGGGTATCGTCTCCGCTGGCTGCCTTGAGCCACGTAGTTCCCCACGGCGGGAGGACCTACGTGGCGTCCAACGTGCACAGTGGCAGCGACTGCCACGCCAGCCATATGAACACGTGTTATAAAACGATTAGTCCAATTAATCCGACGTGTCAGAGACCTGAGTCCTGCGGAGCCCCGTCACTGGCCCGCCCCACCATATAAATCGACCTCAACAACTCAAGAGCAGGTGTTGCGGACTTTCTGTGGGCAATGGAGGATTAGCGATCGAGCGAGGGAAGCTCAGGTGGTTGGGTGTGTGGAGATCAGGCAGACTGACGAGATCGAGCATTGAGCATCACGAAGTGGGGCTTCGAAACTAGAGTTGGATCAGTGCACTGGACGAAATTTGCACATGAGTTTTCTCAGTATGTGTGCATGGATGCCTTCACGAGGATGGGAGACAAGCTTTTTGTATAAACTTCATGTACACACAAGAACTTGTTTGAGTCTGTAAATTAATGGCAACTTGTGCACAGTTTTTTTCTTTTTTTTTCTTTTTTTTTCCCCCTCAAAGGCAGGTTGCTGCAAAGGATATTTGAGGAAGCAGCGATGAAACGTCCATTTATCCACAAATTCCATTTTGGGTCCAGATCGGAGTCAGTGCATTCCAATCAGAATCCGTCTTCGCACCAGTACTTGATTCTAAAGAACAAAGTTTCTCAGACTGCAGTGAAGCCGACACGGCAACTGCAAAAAAACGTCTGCGACATGCTTTGTCGACACGCTGCTTTAACTCACTGCCAAGGATTACTCATCAATATCCTGCATGGTTGTCTATGACTTGTGAGCTATTCGTATACACCTCGCATGATATGTACCTAGTCTATTAGCCTGTGCCCTGTAACCTTGACGCTTGAGCAAAATATTACTATACCCATATATATATATATATATATATGTATGTTCCCACACACACAAAAAAGTGGGCACGTGGCACATCTGACAGAAAAGATATGGTCCGCAACTTAAGAAAACAGAGGCTTCACCTGGAGATCACGAAGGCCACATTTTTCGAGCTGGTGGCTGGAAGTGGTAGTCCTTGTCCACAAGCACACTGCAAGACGACAGACTGCGGCATTCTTGCCAGGAAGGGGCTTCAAGGTCTTACTGCTTCCCCCTTCAATGCTATATGTGGGTGCCCAAGCTCATGTATGGGGCCTGTTTCTGGCTAGCACTGCAAACTGCCGAGGTTTCATAACCGTTGCAATGCTAGTGCAGTTTGTGGACTACCCATGAGGAAAAGCTTCTTTACGGTGGAAAAATGGTGGCTAGTTTGGTCCTGTAGGTCTTGGACCTCAGCTTTCTGACGTAATGGTGATTCATTGGTTTAAATGAATACCCCCGGCTACCTCCTTAAAAATTGGCTGCTATTCTAGGTCATATTCTCCACAGCAGAGGTGAGCAATCTCTTTCGGGGTTTATTTCTTTATGGTGAAAAAGGAAATGCTTGATCTTATTTGAATTAAGAGTAATTTGTGGTGCTTTTAATGAAGAGAGAAGTTGAACGAAAATATGTTTGAATTTAATAATATTATTTTCTGAGAGTGCACACACAACATTTTGGATGCTCCCTCATTGATCAAAATTTATTCCAGTTTTCAATTTAATTGTCATGATGTGCTACTCATCGAGATTTGATTACAAACTACAATTCATTGGCAAGTTCTAAGTTTTAATGAAGGGATTGTGCAATATCTTAAATTAAAATTTTGATGGAATAAATTTTATATAAAAATATTAAATAAAAATATTCTTATACAGTTCTAATTTATTAGATATAAATACAGTATCCCATGTTCTCTATAATTACTTTTTTTCTATATTTACTTATTTTAGACAGTTATGAACACACTTTTTAGTTGTTTTTAACAACAAAAAGTAGTGCATGGTTGAATGGGTTATTCCTTTTAGTGTGTAATCAAGGTTGAAGATTAAAGATAGAACATGTGGTTATTTGTTTTGATCATGCTTTACAACCTCTTCAGGTTCTTCACAATGTTTAAGAAGTGACCGACTTAATTGAAAGTAAAACAAATGATAAGACAGGAATTGACTGAAGTAAAATACAGTTGCACATATCTTTGATTATAATTGAGATTTACATTTGTCTGAGTAAGTTTACAATGACGAGAAGTATTCATTATTTTAAAATTGAGCAGAAGTATTAGGCCATCTCTAGTAATCAGTGTCATCTATAAAAGAAAGTAAGATACGAAATGAAAGAAAAAGAGTTGCAAATTACATGGCACTCCTAAAGTTTCTTCAGTAATACCACAGATGATCTGACGAGGGGTTTAACTGCTCCAACAAGGAGACGGTATTCGTTGTAAATAGATTCCATGGGCCTCAAATTAGCTTTACATTCCTGTGCATTCAATTAGTCGTGTCGTAGACAAAAATGGTACGTTCTGAGGTTCCTAGTTGTACAGTACAATTGAAGTAAACGGGAGCATAGTGTATGCCGGCTGAAGCCCTTTGGACAGGATGGGTGTATGTGCGAAAGAATCACAAGCCGCAATACTCCACTGCAAGAGTTGAGATCAATACTAAGAATCACAGGACATCAGCCTTAAAATAATGCATGGCAAGACGTTCAGTGCGGCTCAGTGGTCAATAATGCTGTAAATCAGACTATCGTATTTTAATCCTTTTTGTAACTTCTATACCTTTTCCTTGACAGACGTTACGCCCCAATATTCTGATCAGTACTATATTCTGAGCTGTCACGTTCCCGATACAGCTCCTTGATCTGGTAAGTGCTCCTCAACCTAAAACAAACAAAGCCTACTTCAAAAAAGGAGCCTCTAAACCTGGCAAGTATACACACCTCTGCTCACTTCTGGTACAAGAGTACTGGAAGAACTTCAAATTTTCTTTCACAAGGTATTACCGATGTCGGCCACCATTCCAAAGCTTAGCGGATCCAAGGTCTCTGCCTGGCACAATACCAAAAACCATGTACACAGCTTTAGGGTTTTTCATAAAATACAACAGGACATTGACAAATACTTGGAAGGGTATTGAATGTACAAAACGAAACAACCACCATTTCAATAAAAGTAACACACAAGCACACAATAAACATATGGAAAATGTCAAAGAACAAACCAGAAGAAAGAGTCGCGCACTAACAGGGAAGCAATGTAAAAAACACGGATGACTGAGGTTAAGAACCTGGCGACTATCAGGACTTCGAGAAAACACAGCAATATGAGTTAAAAGTAAAACGCAGCACCTCAAGTAGTTCATCTTCTAATCCTGAACGAGGATTCAAATACAGTGGCGTTCGGTCATGTCTTAATATCCTGAGCTTTCCTTCCTGTATCAATGCCAAATTTTGTTGATTGAAGAGGTACTTATTGGCATCCTGAATGTAAGTCTTAGTTGAGTTTCATGTTGACTCATGAAGGAAACTCAAGTTTGGCGTTCAGTGGAATGAATGGTACTTTTCTTGTGGTGTATTGGACATCATTTACGAGCGTATATACAATGCATGCGAAAGAGATATTCCAATGAGTGTGTTCAAAATGGAATATTCATTACAATAACACTTTATCTCAGATAACGAATCTTCAAACAGTATAGAACTACAACTGATTCACACATATATCTAAATACTAGTCCAGAACACAGAAGAACAACTCACCTTTGTTCCATATACAAGACCGCCACCAACTTGGGGATGAAAACACGCCACATTCACTTCATCCTCAGCACTGGGAAGTACTCTCACAAGCTCCATATCTGAAACTCTGTATACCTGATTGAACAGAAAAAGAGAAAACCTGTGCTTAGTCCAGGAAGATTGAGTTATCAACGCAAGTAGGAATGTAGAATTGCCATTCACTGTGGGACTCAGGAAAAACACGTCAAGGAACCAAGGGGACACAGATAGCGACTTGCAAGAGCGTGACTGAGAGAAGATATTCAAACCTCGAGAATAGTGTACACTCGAATTGGAATAGTTGCTGAGCCGTCCACGACAAGGCTTCTAAGAAGTGAATTGTGGCGTCTACCATATGCAAGCAATATGTGACCTGAGGTAGGTGAGAACTGCAAATTCAGAACCACAGATAGAAGCTGTCAAAAAGTGACATCAGCATGTTAAGCAAAATATGCTACGAAGTGCTAATATAATCTGCAGGGCTATATTGCAGAAGCTAAGAAGCATGATGAGAACTTGAATTGTTTCGATTAACACCATCGTGAATAAGATGAAATCAACAAACCTGGATTGAAGTAAGGCAATGGGCAGCTCTCACAGCTCTTGAAGCAAGCACTTGTCCAAACCTGGAATATCAACATGTACAGATTATGGGACGGAGCTAAAATCACAGCCACAAGACATAATACTAAGGAACATGTGGTATCTAGTTTCAAGAGAACAAAAGGAATAACAAGCTTATCATTTCATGGTGCCTAAATGAAGAACGTCATTAGCATACATATCTTCCAGCTGGAAGAGCTTCTGGATTCCCAACAAATGATCAAGACCCTACAAACATAAAATCAAACATGGCCGGGCAAACGAAGATAGATCGGATGCACTTCAAACATTATGTTTATGGGCGTACCGTGTTGAACTCATTCAGACGATTTGAGTTAAAAGTAACGGGACATTGAATAATGAGGATTACAAAGAGAACCGCAACAGAGGGGTACGAATGGGTTACAACTAGAATCAAAAACTTACGTGGCCTCTTCAAGTGAGTACACTCGCAACTCATATATGACTTGCTGTGAGGAAATTGGGTGTTGAGTAGGAGAATGAGCTGACGATCCAGGAGCTGGTGAACCCGTCGTATTCCCACGCCGTGAATCAGAATCCGCCATGGGCAACACACAGGCAACACACGCAGCTAGAAATCGACCACAAGGTGAAAAGTGCGCACCCATTTCACTGCTCACGAACCACACAATATTCAACACGCGAAGATGTTACAGATAAACACAAAAGATTGCAAAATCTCAAGTCAAGAGGAATTTCAGGGTGTAAATTGCAAAGAGCGTCTTGACACTAAGAATGTTGATATATACCATGACCAAATTTTTCAAGAAGTTACAATATTTCAAGAAGTTTCCTAACAGAGCCATTCTCTTCAAAATATGCTCCTCATTCACACATTAAATGACGACTTCGTAGCAAGGAACTGTACTAGAAATTACCTGCACAACACAGCATGAGGAATAACCAGGCGACATGTCTCAGGATCCAATGTTGCACAAGGACGCTTAATATCATGAGGCCATATCCTCAACTTTACAGTGCATGGAAGTTCGGCTGCAGCAGCAGCGGCTGCCATTGCTGCTTGCGCAGCCGCCGCCTCCGCAGCACCAATGTTAGCACCTCCTCTTCCAGGGATAGTTATGCCATGACTTGAACCCATTCGCGAACTAACCCCTGATCCTGCTGCGGAACCATCAGCCACTTGAAAGGCAACTAAACACTAGATAACTTCATCAACGGTTTGCATGACACAAATTCTAACACGTGGATAGAGATTCTAGGAGCACAGAACTTACCAGCTCCAATATCAGCCCCAATTCCAGCGTTTGGTGCTCCAACCACACCTGCACCTGCTCGAGCAGCTGTCCTTGCAGCAGCCACTGCTGCTGCAATTGCAACAGAGGCAACTGATATCGCTGCATTCTGCTGCTGCTGTTCCTGAGCACTTTGCCAAGGCCCAGAAACAGGAACGGTTGACGGGACCACTGATGGAGCTGTCCCAGCTTGCGCTTGTTGGCCTTGAACCCATCCATGCAGAAACGGTAGCTCCCATCCTGTGTACTCTCCCACTGGAAGAAAATTCTGGAAAGATGGTATTCCCCCAGAAGCTCCTCCCAGCATTTGAGTGTTCAGGTTTGGAAAAGCACTCATAGGCCACACGGCTGGTCCAAGTGCTGCACCCCCACTATCCTGTCGAGGAGACGTAGAAGAAGGAATAGGAATAGGAATGCTTGAAGGACCCCTAGTTGAGGCTGTATTACTATACCCAGCTGGTGGTATCGAAGCGGGATGAGAGGTAGAACCTCCTATTTCCCAAGGAGCTCCACGGATGCGATCATGTGCATTTAATCTGCTTTGGGAGTTAAAGTCATTTATTGACTCATTGTTTTCCAATATTTCGCCTTCTTCTAGAGGTTCTCGGCCGCTGGTTGAGACATCGTTGGCAGTAGAGTCTCCAAAAACATCATCGTGAACAGGTCGAGGCGAGATGTCCATAGGGGCAGGCGACGAAAAATCAGGAAATTGGAGTTCCGTCATAAGCGAGGGCCTACCTGTATCTACATTCAGCTCTGATTCAGCAATTGGACTTGTGCTGTCTTCTGCAAAGTTTACATTGCCGTCATCTCCAGCCTCAACGGCTGTAGGAAGATCCGTTTGAAATATCAGGTCTGAGCCAGTTGTTAGCACCGGCCAAAACCAACTGGGTAGTGGCACAAATGATACTTGGTTTGATACAGAGTGGTTGGGTAATAGAGTGCTTGATGTGGACGGAGTAAAATGAATGGCTGGGGGTGGGTAGTGCAGATAGCCTTGTGATGTGGCTAGAGTCATTGGACAGTCTGGAGAATCCAAATCATTTACCTGTTAAAACACCTCTCGTGATTAGTACCTACGAAGATTTTGTGAGCCAAGTAAGGAGAACAAACGCACATGAGTAGCGAGGTTGTAACAGAAAGTGGCTGTGGAGGAAAGAAAAGTAATCAATTCACCTCTGCAGTAAGTAAGAATGGAGCAGCAAGTGGATGGAAATGAACAGCACGAAGAGATCTGCGAGTCCGAAGAACAATGGTCGGTGAAACATCTCCTGCTTTTGTGAACTGCCATATATACAGCTACACAAAGATAAAGTTGTCTTAGATGAACAGTGATATGACACGGATAAAAAACAGAAAAGAAAAGAGAGAAGAAAGAAAGAAGAGAATCCGATTCATGTCAGCGTAGAAACACGAATTAACTAGTTGGATTTTGGGCATATATAACGCTTAGAACAGTATCAGAGGGGTTAATTTATCGTATATTGAAAAAAGCCTAAAAGACCTGAAATGAAACACAATTATACCTTATGTCCGGATGCAACAGCGAGCAGGTCTCCTTGAGCATGAAAGGCAAGTGAAGCTATTGGTCGGTCTGCACGACAAAAACGCCACAACAAAAATATCTATTAGAAACAAATTCGCCAACCAAAAACTAAACAACGAGTCATGTACTCCAACCTGCAAGAGAGAAGTTCAACAGTGCAAGAACTACTTCAAATGGAATCACTTCAAAAGCCCAAGAATTAAATAGTACTTGAGATAAATAATAATAATAATAATAATAATAGAAACAACAATAACAATAACAGCAACAAACGATAGTGTCTTAAAGACGCAGCAACGACTTGCTTACAACAGTTCACTGAAATAGTATCAGCTTCCAGCAGTGTAAACTTGAGAAATAAACGTACAGAATACAAATATTAATTAAAAATATTAGAGATGCTCACGGAAATCTCGAGAACCAACACATTCAGCTGTATTGGCGTTCCATAACCGCACTTCATTATCAAGGCTCCCACTAGCTAGCACTTCTGAGCTTGCTGGATGAAAACGTACCTACAAAAATACATAACATTGCAATAAATTAACTGCTGGCCAACCCAACTTTTTCAGACTTCATTCACTTCACAGCTTCAGAAAATGAGTGAAGATCTCAAGGACGCGTTGATATGATTATCATGATTTCCAAACAGGGTCGAATTTGGAAGACACAAAAGCCATTACTTACCACCCATGGTGTTCGCCGATGTCCACTTAGAACCTTCAAACATTGCCCAGTTCTGCAGCAGATGATTTTCACTGTATGATCGCCACTACACAAAGCATTTGAAATTAATTAGGGTAAGGATCAGCATAAACAATTACGATGTGGCGTGAGACTTCAGTGCAGCTCTAGTTGAACCCTAACTTATGACCCCAACAAAGAAGTGTACTGGAAGTAAGAAAAGGTCAGTTTATTTAATGCTATGCCTGTAGCACACATTCTTCCACGGAGCAGTGCAGCTGCAGAAAGACGAAGGATAGCTTAGGCAATTACTGTGTAGAAGCCAAGGTGTTGCCATCAGGGCTGAAAGCAGCTGCTATGGTTGACCGCGGAGCTGGTTGTAGAGGGCAATATTTAGCAGTGCAGTAACGAAGCGATTCAGCCTCCACCCTGTAGAACATGTGCGAGTCAGTTGATAATCACAAGACCCAAACTGAAATCCAAATTCATAACCACGAACCTAGATCATAACCACATTCAAATGTCCGATTTAGGGACAGTGCGCTGCTTGCAGCGATCAACATTCAGCAGCGCCACGTCAATGACACCCTAGCAATTTGAGCATGGTAATTTGGGAGACAGGATCAATGAGGCAGGTGAAAGCTAATTTTCCGAATACCTATAATGTACTCAATAAGTTCGATAACTTGAGAACATCAGTTCAGTTGGACAATTAAGGAATGCAAAAGTTTTATCAGTATCGCTTGATATGAAGCAAAAGGTTGGAACCTAGTACAAGAGGTGACACTTCAATTTTAATGTAGAAATACAAAGTAAATACAATCAGTATGGTGTAGATGCAATAACTCACTGCAACAAGACATGGATGGTAGGTAAGCGAGTGACTGTAAGGTAGCCTGAATCATTCATTAGAACAATGATTTAGAAAACGCGATAGGCTGAGATTCTGTGTTCTGTCCAGTATTTAGTGTAGAAGCAAATAGAAAACTGACCATGAAGTGATTGCCAATTTCGCACTGGTTGATTCCAACCGAGGCCCTGCATGAACTGCACTTCCAGAAGCAGCCTTCCCCCACAGCCACCTTGCAGGTCGTTTAACACTGGGTGCGACCTCCCTCAATGCTAGCAACCTCGTTACATTTCCACCTCTGTGAAGAATCATAAATATAGGGTCAATTTACATCATGAAATAGATGCTTAAGACGCAGGACACAAAATCAGGAAAAAAAAATATTAAACGGCTATATATATACTGGCAACAACAAAAGGATGTGTAGGTTTCGGCAAGAACAAAGAGCACGTGCTAGACATTTAGATACAGAAAATGTAGTCAATACAAACTATAAGTGCAAGACTTTTAAGTTTTCCAGATTCAAGTGACAAGGCCGTACAATTGTTGCTTCCGGGCGTATGGATGATATCGGGCACATGGTGGGGATTGGTGGTTTGATTTGGATGTTGAAGGAGATGAGGATCCCCTTGACCCATCCAGCCAAGAAGGCATCATGCCCACACTGCAATAACTTGCTTGTTTACCCTCGACTAACTATAACATCAATACAAACCTGTTTCAAGGACAAGATCATTCATCAGTCCATGCTCAGTCTGCAGTACTCAAAAATTATTCTATATAAGAAGAAATAATTAAACTCTTCAGAAACGAAACGGAGGAATTGAAATTACGAGTGTTGGAATATTTTGAGGATTGGTAAAGTAACGCTTGCCCTCATTGAGTGTGATACTTTGAGAGAATGACCTAGAAATTACAAACAAAGAAATAGAACAGCTTTAATGACCCCCTTTAATATCATCTGATAGCGGCTACGCGTTACCAGAGATCTGTCCCGACACATTCCGAGGATTTACAATGTGCTCGACACATTCAGTTTCTTTGAATGTCGATAAACTTTAAATCAAAACGAATTACGGCGATTGTAATGACAGCACCTATGTAACATTTTAACATGATCCCAATGCTTCTTCAACCTCATGACTTGTGTACAGAAACTGCGATATTCTAAAGCTGAAATTTACATGCATCCCTCATGCCACAATACACCTTTCTAACAATCAATTGTAGTAAGATTCACATTAGCAAAACTTTACTCAGATGGACATTAGAAATTGCTGTTCCTGACCTGAGTGGGGATTCAAGCGTCATTGGAAGTCCTCCGGTCCTGAAGACGAGAACGTTGTAGCCTAGGTAGATGAGAAAATTGTCCCAACTTGTTTCCACTGGAATAGATAGAGTGTCGACATGGACTTTCAGTAAAGCCAAGTGTGAGCACCTCGGCGGGAAAACCTTAGGAATATGACCAGACCATTGCACCAACCTATAAATTGAGCCAAGTATTCAAACCATAACAGGAGAGTAGAGAAGAAGCCTCCTCGCCACAACTGTGAACATGAGTAGCCGGAGTCAAAAACAAGTGAAATCCCGCGCGCGTGTCATACATCGAAGTATGTCGCAGAATATTCCAATTAGAACAATAGTGGTCGAAGATGTTCCTGGTGAGAAACCTGCCTTGGAGCCAACCAAGCTAAACAGTGCAGCAGCATCCCCTAGTATTCAGTTGTTCCAACTGATTTCGTGAAGATGCTGATTCCGTATAAAATGAACGCCTTTGCGGAATCATGTTATGCGACGCCGTTGTGATCTGTCATAGAAAGTATCCTTTTATGCTTCGCAATCCCTCAACCCCAAATATTACACAACTTCTTCACACCGTGGATAGCACATTGAAGTCACTGCTTCCGCGTGGATGATAGATGCACTCGGCCAGCCGAACGCATTCCATGTGAAAAGATTTGTCAACTCGCAACCACCCATTCCTGCCCCAGCTTGTGTACACGTTCAACAACGTAAAACACAGAGCTACAAATGATCACACAGGTTGCACATGATAACACCAGTGGTGCATCATTCAAGAGAGCACATAACCGCGGTTCCTGCAGTTTCACCACAGAAAAAGACGTTGTTATCAGTACATTGTATATCAGATCATCGTGGCACCCTCACGACCATCTATCATGTATGGCTTCTACGCTTGAATTGGAAAACCTAATGCTGTTGAATGCCAAAATAGGTCTCAGATCGCCAATCTCAGTCCTTAAACTGAAGGAACATCTGAAAAGTCATAAACCCTTTATTCAAATTTTTAATAGACAGATCGTCCTCCGTTGATCACAGTCCATCTATCATACTACTCCACACCTAAAGCTGAATTAAACACGCGTCGAGATAACTACAATCTTCATAAGAAGCAGAAACTCTTCAGACAGGACGTTCATACAGCTTCCACACTAGAGCTGTGGTACAGGACTGCCACAACCAAAACCTAAACCCGATTTGACCCGCTCTCAATGGCCCTAAGCCTATTCCCGAGTAAATATCTAAAGGATCATTTGACGCTTCTTAACGCACTCACCACATCAGCTCACATTCCTGCCGCGATCAAGGTTCACGTCAGCAATAAAAGTAGCCATCCTCTCTGACTCGTACTCTGCTTTGACAGACAAAAGCGACAGTTGTATGTAAAACTGACTGCTTAAAAGTGCGTCTCAATTGAAAGTCTACGTTTACAACAAAGAGAAACGTTTCGTGCACGCAAAATTTGATTAATGGAGAGAGAAGCAGAGAGATGGGTTGCGAAACCTGTCTTTGATACAGGAACAGGTGTTTCTGTAGATGAATGGTTCATGCAAAAGATCGAAAAGGAGAGAAAATAGCACAGACTTACGCCTAGAGTAGCAACATTACGACTGGTTCAAAAACATGTACTGCAGTGAGAGAAATTCTAGTAATGATGAAGACAGCCCCTTCCTCCCTAATTTACATTCCGTATAATTTAATAGGAAAGCATAATCCTCCATACATAAGCCAACACGGTATGACTTGCCACTAACTTTAACTTTTAAAGAATAACTGCCGAAGAAATGGATTTAGGGACAAAACAGTATGGGATCAAAAAAAAAAGATGCACTAAACACTGCAAGTCTCCTCGTCTCCTACTAATGAAGGTTGAAACCCTGATAGGATACAGCTGTCGGATATCAAAGTGAGCCCATGAGGGAAGCCAGGGACGACTGGCAGTGCAGAGAAACTCCATCAAGATCTCCATATACTATCAAGCCTCGACGAATCCACCTCAGGAGCTCGAGATGGTAAACGATAAAGCGGAACTGTGAGGAACTGTGAGGAAAGAGGAAAGAGCAATGAGAAGAAGGATTTAAAAGAATTAAAAAATTAAAAAAACAGGGGAACAAATCAAAAAGACCAAAAAAAAAAAAAGGCAAATTTTCAAAGGAGATTTCAAACTGAACGAAAAGGAAGCTGCACTTGACAGTCCGAGCGCAGGAATCTACTATTTGCAACTTCACCACCATTCAAATCAGCATACATAACTTATTATTACTCTCCAAAGCTAGTCACAATCACTCTGCACATACCTCTTCGCACATCTCTCTCTCTCTCTCTCTCTCTCTCTCTCTCTCTGTGTTTATCTCACCACACTCCGACTGATC